>NC_051311.1:15709729-15899729 GCF_015220235.1 Choloepus didactylus | reverse complement strand
ATACTATATCCAAACTGGCACAGGAAGAGAGGAGATTTTTGAGTCATCTTCATAGATAAAGTATAAAGCCACAAACCTGGAAGAGATCATGTTGAATGGGAATCTCAGCAGCTCTTAGTGATTGGGTGTTTAGAGTTATTCTTACATTTAATAATTCCCTGTCTGAAAGGGACAGACTTCTAATTTAGAAAACTATTTTTGTTTATTCTGTTCTACATTCTTTAAGGTGAAAGATAAAAAGCAGCCTTTCCGTTCTAGTGGTTGATCAGTGTGTGACTTAAATTGCTGGTTTGAATGTACTAAAGAATAATGAAGATTAGGATTAAACTTTCTAAAGTAAACCCAGTAGATAAAATCAGGCCTGGGTCCGCGGAGTCTGCTTAGTATTGTTTGCTGTGAAGACAAATTTATAAATGAATTGGGGAATAAAAAATGAGTTCTCATCAAGCCAGGAATTGGAAATGTCTTGTGTTAGGGTTGAGATGGGGGCAGATAGGGATGAGTAACATCTGTTTAGTGTTCAGTCTCCTATTCAACCATACCAGCTCTGAGATGCAGAGAAAATACAAATTCATATCATGCAAATTTTAAATCAAGGAAATTTACTCAAAACTAAATCTTCAGCCTATAACTTTCTTGCTGTTTTTCCATACCAATGCTGTAGTAGCCTGAAGTGAAGGACTTAACACAAAAAGCATTTTAAGCAGTAGGACCTTAGTGAAAGTGAGAAGTGGGTCTTCAGGGAACCTTGACATCTACTCTAATAACTACCTCTGATGGAGTGTTGGAATGTTTACAATGCAACAGACCCTTTGCACAGTAATTACCCCATCTAATCCTCACAATAACCCTTCTAAGTGGATACTAGGATTATCACCCTATTATAAGGGATACTAGGTAATTCACTCAAAGTGATTACGAGGCAGTTCACCATTTGAATTCATGTCTGCCAGATTCCAAAGCTGCTGCCTTTTGCCTCCCACTATTTGGTCAACACACCTGGAAATAGATTTTGAACATAGTTTCCTTAGTAACCTCTGTTCCAGCTGAGTTCCTGAAGGAACTGGTGTTAATTCTGTTACACCCTATTGTTAGGCTTTTATCCATTGCATGAGCAGAAGCCCCAAAAAAGTCCCACACTGCAACTTCTTACCCTAGATACAAATTTAATTTTTAGAAAAGGACTATGTAAATAGGGTTTTCTGAATTCCATATTGAGGCGTTTTGATGACTAGCACAGATTCAACAAGTATTTATTAACTGTAACAGGCACTATTGCAGTCCCTGCCTTTCTGTGGCTTACATTCTCATAGGATATGCATTGAATGATAAGCTAGGCAAAATTGAACAAACATGATGTTAAAGTTAGTACTAACATTAGATAAGGAAATTTTTGTAATTAAAATGTGTGTGTGTGTGTGTGTGTGTGTGTGTGTGTATTTATGGAATATGGAACACATTGGAAGAACCAGGAGATGGTCCAGTATTTTCTCACAAATACGTTCTGAACAAAAAGGTACAAAAACCAAAAAAGTTTTATGTGGATAAGTGTAATACAGGACTTCTCGTAGAAATAGTCTTTTTTGAAGATTTTATTCCTACATGTGTATTATTTTCCTGTGGCTGGCTTAACAAATTGTCACAAACTGGTGGCTTAAAACAGCAAATTTATTTTCTCACAGTTCTGGAAGCCAGAAGTCCAATTTCAGTTTTGTTGGGCAACATTCCCTCTGGAGGTTCTAGGGCAGAATCTATTGCTTGCCTCTTCCAGCTTCTGGTGGCTGCCTGGCATTCTTGGGCATTCCTTGGCTTATGGCTCCATCACCACAGCCTGTCCTTCAGTTTTCAGATCACCTCTGTGGTTATCTCAAAACTCTCTGGCTCTTAGAAGGATACATGTGGTTACATTTAGGGCCTACCCAGATAATCTCTGAAGATCCATAACCTAATCACATCTTTTGCCATAAAAGGTGATAATCACTTGTTTGTCATAACGTAATAATCACAGGTTCTGAGGATTAGGACATGGCTGTATTTCATGACCACCATTCAATTGACTACACCCTAGTACTTCTGTGGCTACAAAAATCTAACAAAATGATAATGAAAATGCTAAATAAACAACAAGAAACAAAATTTACCTTTTTATCAAATCATGGTTGTAAGTACCCAGAATTCTTTTTTAATTCTAGTTTGTCCACCGGAGAAAAAACTACTGCAACAGTTCCCTAACTTCTCTCCCTGTGTCCGGTTACTCAAATCTTCCTCCATTCCATTCTGCAGCCAGAGCATTCTAAAACTCAAATCTATTTAGATCTATTTCCCTTGGGATGAATTCCAAACTTCTTAACATGGTTTACCAAGGCCTTCATTTTTTGCCACCTTGGCCTTCACATTCTGTAGTCCAGACCTAATAACAGCTAACATTTAGGGAGCACTTACTAAGTGCCAGTAGGGCTCTAAGCATTTTGTCTGCATCATCCCATGTAATCCTCACAACCAAGGTCACTGGGTATGGTTTTCCAGGTTATGCTACTAAGTCTATGTGGTCCCACTAAATGGCACTCCCCCCATACCACAGGCAATGGGTATTAGTTTTAGTCCCAATTTACAGATTAAAGATTAGATTCAGAGGAATAAACTAACCTATCCCATTTGGGATGTAACTTCAAACCTGTTCAACTCCTTCACCACATAATTCTAGACCATATTTTTAACTGAGAGCTTCAGTGAGGACAAGTGTAAAGTATTGCACTTAGGGACAAATAATACAAACTGTATGTAGAGGATTATGTATTTAAAGCTAACTTAACCAAAGAGGCTTCACTACTAGTAGGAAATAGTCCCTCTTTCTTCATAACACTGGAAAATAGAAGAAAGTCCCACAACTGTCCTCCCTTTTATAAGGTGAAAGAATACATCTTTGTGCTTCCTGGTGACCATTCCAGGACTCAAGATAGTTTAGGCATAAATGACATCATAACAATTATTTTGAATTTAGGAAAGGCAAAAAACAAAACAATTACCGTATCTCACTTAAAACCCAATCTTATGTTCATGTAATCTTAAAAAAGATATATTGTGGAGCACTGAATTATATATTTGAATGTGGTTAAGGGAGAAATTTAAGTTGTGTATATGTTACGAAAATAAAAAATAAAAATAAATCCATGAAATTGTACTACACAGTGAACCATAAGTTAAACCACAGACTAGTTAATAGTACCATTATAAAAATGTGCTTTCATCAATTGTAACAAATGTACCACAACAATTCAAGGTGTTAATAATAGGGTGGTGCTTTAGTTTTCTTGGCTGCTCAAACAAATACCATGCAAAAGGTTGACTTAAACAATGGGATTTTATTGACTCATGGTTTTGAGGCAAAGAGAATTCCAAAATTGAAGTGTCAGTAAGGCGATGCTTTCTTCCCAAAGCTGGCATTCTGAAGCTGGCTGCCACTGATTCTTGGTCCTGGACTCCCTGTCATACAGCAATGCACATGGCAGCCTCTCTTGGCCTCTCCTGGGTTCCACTGACTTACAGCTTCTGGCTTCCCCTTTAGCTTTTCTCTCTCTGTAAACTTCCCTGTAAGTCCTTCAGTAATAGGATTAGACCCATCCTGGACCACACCTTATCTGAAGTCACCTCATCTAAAGGTCCTATTTGCAAGGGTTCACACCCGCAGGAATGGATTATGTTTTTCTGGGATATATAGCTCCAGACCACCACAGGTGGTATACAAGAACCCTGTATTTCATGCATGTCTGTTCTATAAACCCACAATTTCTCTAATTAAAATAATAACAATGCCTAGTTTAATCAGATGTTGTGAGGATTAAATCAGATCATGTTATTAAAAGCACCTACTTACTGCTTGACATTTTAATAATAATAAATAAAAAATATTGTGGAAATAATAAGGAAGCATTAAACCAAATGTAAGACATTGAGAGAGTTTAAACCTTGAAGAAAATAAACTTTAGTTATGTACAAGCTGTAGTATTTTTATATAATAACAAAATTAGAGTGAAGAGACCTAAAGCTGGTTATAAACCAATTTAATTAACCCACTCTAATTTGTGCAAAAATTCATCTATTCTTTGGGAATGTTGTATGAGCTTTTTTTGAATACAATTTATAAAATTTGTATTGCTAAATCAAATTGTAATGGATTCTTTATGCTCAAAAATTCTGAGTTTGGATTTCCAATTATAGCCAAAGGTAGAATAACAGAGGTAAGGTTTACTCTCCCACATGAAACAACTGAAAAAACTGAACAAAGTATATAAAACCATGAATTTTCCATATTAGACATCAAGCTCTGAGAGAGAGGAAATGATGGGAGCCCTGTGATTTCCCCTGCTTACTTCCTACAGCAAGTTCCCAGGGTGCACTGCAGGGAGAAGGAACTCAGGCAGTCCCACAGGGTGGAGGAGATGGAGTTGGGAGTCCACACAGGCCAAGGCAGCTAGACTTCACAGGATGAGTACTGCAGAGGACAGCTGCAAAGAAAGAGAACTCTGAAGATTTGCAGAGGTCCCTCTTGAGCATTCATCTGTGTGGTGCTTAGCAGTGCATGTGTATGAGGAAAACTATACAAGGATGGGGAAAACCACCAGAAAGATTTGGAGGGGTCAGTTCTCTAAGCTTTCACAGGGCTGGAAACAGTTCTTGTTCCCAATTGCCAGGGTGAGAAAAATCTCATAATTCAGGTAAAACACTCAGAATTCTGTAAAACACTCAGAATGTGTGATGGATTGAATTGTGTACCCCAGTTTGGACATGTTCTTGGTCTTGGTCTGCATTCTGGTGGATGTAGACCCATTGTAAATAAGATCTCTTCAAGATGTCACTTCAGTTAAAGTGTGGCTCAACTGAATCAGGTTGGGCTTTAATCCAGATTACTGAAATCCTTTATAAGCAGAGTGAGAGTCAGAAGGAGAGAGAGAAAGCCAGGGGAAGAAGCCACAAGTCATTGGAATCCAGAGGAGTAAGGAGAACACAGTACCATGTGCATTGCCATGTGACAGAAAAGCCAAGGACCAAGTATTGCTGGCAGCCAGCCCCAGAATGCCATTCTTTGGGGAGAAATCATGGCCTTGCTGACACCTCAGTTTTAGACTTCTAGCTTTAAAACCATGAGCCAATAAATTCCCATCATTTAAGCCAACCCATTGGATGATATTTGTTTTAGCAGCCAAGAAACTAAGAAGGATATTGCCTCAGCTAATTTAAGAAGAAGGTAACTTCTTAATCTTAAAAGCTAACCTCAAACAGATCAAATCATTCCCTAATAATTTAACTACTTCCCAGAATAAAGCTCAAGAATATTTTTTAAATAAAAAAATATCTAGCACCCAGCAAGGTAAAATTCATTGTATCTGACATCCAGTCAAAAATTACCTGTCATGCAAAGAAGAAGGGAAATACAACTCAAGCAGAAGAAAAATTAATCAATAGGAACAGATCTAAATAACACAGATGATAGAATTAGTAGATGAAAACATAAAATTTTCTAGTATAATTATATTCCATGTGTTCAAAAAGGTATGGGAATACTTGAGAACGGTAAGTAGAAACATTGAAAATATTTAAAAGACCCAAGTGGAACTTCAAGATGTGAAAAAATACAAAGTCGGAGATGAGACTAAGAGCAGATTAAACAATGCAGAAGAAAAGATTGGGTAAGTTGAAGACATAGCAATAGAAACAATGCAAAATAAAATATGGAGGAAAAAAGACTGAGAAAAACATGAAAATTGAGTCTGTCAGCTGTAGGACAATTTCTAATTTATGTGTAATTGGACAACAGGAAGGAGAGGGTGACAAAAATATTTAAAGAAATAATGACCAAAATTTTTCCAAATTTAATGAAAACAATCCACAGATCTAAGAAAAGCAACAGAACACAGACACAAAAAGATGGAAAAATAATACCAAAGCATATCATAATCAAATTGCTTAATACTAATGATAAATATAAAAATATTAAAAACAACTAATAAAAAAGGCACATTGTATACAGAGGACCAAATATAAAAATGACAGCAGATATTACAATGGAAACAATGCAAGCTAAAAGACAGTGGAGCAGCATGTTTAAAGCACTGAATGAAAATAATTATCAACCTAGAATTCTATACCTACCAAAATTATCTTTCAAAAATGAAGATGCAATAAAAAATGATTTCAGGCATATAAGAGCTGAAACAATTTGTCACAAACAGACCTCCACTACCAGAAATATTAAAGGAAGTCCTTAAGCCAATAAAATGATACCAGATAGAAATCTGTAGGTACATAAATTAATAATAGAAACATTGAAAATGGTAAATATGTGGGTAGACATAAAGAAACTTTTTTATTTTAAAAATTTCTTTAAAAGATAATTGACAGTGAGTATGCACATAAGCAGTAACTGCAGCATTGGACAGATGGAGGAAGAGCCAAGAAAAAAGACCCTGTTGGTTCCAGAAAAGCTCCTGAAACAGAGCAAGGCTTATCAGGCCCTAAAAGTCACCCAGGCAAAGCAGGCACTTTAGGAAAAGAAGCAGAGGAAAGGGCAACAGCTCTAATTTAGGTGACTGGAATCATCCTTAATTGATTCTCAGTGGCAGCAATGTGACAGGATACACCTCAAATGGCTAGAATTGAAACCTCATGGCTTGGAAATGCCAGATGAACATTCCTTGGCTTTTGTAATACACATCCAAAGGATCAATAGGGGAGGTTTCCTGGTGTGGAGGACCGTTGAAAGACTGCCTAAGGAAGATTTTCAGCGGTGTATTTGTGAAAGTGACTCCCACAACCCTAAAACTGCTGCATGTGTTGGAACCTTACATGACCTGTGTGCCAGTTTGAATGTATTATGATCCCCAGAAAAAGCCATGTTGTTTGATGCAATCTTGTGGGGCAGACATTTTAGTGCTGATTAGATTGGAATTCTTTGAGTGTTTCCATGGAGATGTGCCCCACCCAACTGTAGGTGATAACTCTGATGAGATAATTTCCATGGAGGAGTGGCCCCACCCATTCAGGGTGGGCCTTGATCAGTGGAGCCATATAAATGAGCTGACAAACAGAAGGAACTCAGTGCAGCTGATAGTGACATTTGAAGAGGGGCTACAGCCAAGAGGGACACTTTGAAGGAAGCACAGGAGCTGCAGATGAGAGACAGTCTGAAGACAGCCGTTGAAAGCAGAATCTTGCTCCGGAGAAGCTGAGAGAGGACACATATCCCAAGTGCTGCCAAGAGTGACATTTTTGAGGAACTTCAGCCCGGAGAGGAGTGTCCTGGGAAAAAGCCATTTTGAAACCAGAACTTGGGAGCAGATGCTAGCCACATGCCTTCCCAGCTAACAGAGGTTTTCTGGACACCATTGGCCACCCTCCAGTGAATGTACCTGATTGCTGATGTGTTACCTTGGACACTTTACAGCCTTAAGACTGTAACTGTGTAACCAAATAACCCCCCTTTTATAAAAGCCAGTCCATCTCTGGTGTTTTGCATTCCGGCAGCATTAGCAAACTAGAACAACCTGGCATTTCCAAGTCTGAAGTCTATCTGGTAACTCATCCTCAAATGTGGACAAGCCAAGGTCAAGAATAAGATAATCCTGCTGATAGACAACTGAGTAATTGTAATTCGAAGCACCAGGGGAGGTTTGGTGTCATTTGCTTGGAAGATCTCATTCATGAAATTGCCTTCCTGGGAAAATATTTTGAGAGGATCTCCCAGTTCCTGTGCCCATTCAAACTCTCAGTGGCCCTTCACACTACCAAGAATAAAGTAGGCTTTCTCAAGGAGATGGTCTCGCCTGTTTATCAGGGTGAAAGCATCAATCAGCTCGTCTGGCAGCAGAACTAGACCCAGAATCTCTGAAAGGACATTGCATTGGAGGCATGTTTGTTTTCTGAGTTGGTATTAAGTATCTTCAAAGATTATTTTCTGCTCTATCTTCACATACTGAAGGGGAAGGATCAGGCAAAAGGCCATGGGTGATGGGCATGGCAGGTGTCAATCCTATCACAGCTGGTTCTGAAGAAAGATTCCAGTGTATTTTCCATGTGACTGCTAACTCTTCTGAAATCAACAAATGACACACAGTTGCCAGGGAGGAGAGAGGTCTGCTGCCACGTATTTTGTCCTGGGGTTTAATGTTGGTGGATACTCAAGCATGTATAACAGGCTTCCAAAACCCTGCAGCAGGACCAAGCCCAGGACATAATATGAACCTGAGGGTTCATTCCTAGGGTCTTGCTTTGGAAAGAACTTGAAATACAGTAGAAGAGCACAGAAATGAATGCTCAGGTGTCTCTACTCTGAGTCCATGTTTCAGCCTTTCCCTGACGACTTTGAGACCCCTCACTGGGCTGGCTCTAAGAGGGTATCTGGTGTATCTTCTCCTAGCCTGCAACTGATTCAGTCTTTTCCTTTAGGAATTGAACCTATTTTGGGGTTACAGACCCTGTTTAGGAACTATGAGAAGGGAAGGAACCCTTCCCCAAGAAAACATAAATCCACTCAAAATTTTGCTTGGACTTTTAGGGTTGTAGACCCCTATCCTCAGGGGCCTATGCCCCTAATGTGAGAAAGTGCTGCCCTATCAGGATTGTTCACCCATGGACATCCCTGGCTCCATGTCCTGCTATAAAGATAGCTTTTTCCCTTCAAGCCAACCGGTGTTTTGTATCAAGAACACCTTGGTGGATTGCTAAGGCCCCTGAACCATCTATAACATGGGGAAATGCCCACCACTTGTTTCCCTGGGCTTCAGGATGGAATTTTCTTGTCTCCCTGATGGTCAGCACCCTGTATAAAACCTGGATCAGGAAGGAGTGAACCATTTTCTTGGTTTGGATGGATGAAATTAGCACTATTTGGCCTTTTAAGCCTGAGGAAAGCAATTTGGTTGGACCCCTCTGTGCTTTTGCCCCTTCCTTGCATAATCTGGGCTCCAGAAGTATTACGCTCTGTTGTGTTGGTAATGATGATGTAAACTAGCTATAGGGCTTCTGGGGACATTACAACTGAAAAGGGGGTCTGATCCTGCTTGAATCCACCCCTAAATGGACCTTCCCTGTGCTCCTATCACTCAATTGCCTTAACTTCCCATCTGAGCAGTTGGTGAGGGTCTACCAGGCCCAGTTAAGACTTGAAAACATGCTTACCCATTGTGTTCCCTGGTCCCTTAAGATCATCTTTCCTGCAACTTTGGCTCATGGGACCCTCAAGCATAGCTGTTAAATTGAATTAGAGGTATGACAATGCCTTACAGCATGCCAGGTTATAAGGTAATCAGTTAAAATGGTTGGCTCAAGAGTTAACCTGCCAGAAATCAATTTGCTGTAGGTGTTACTCATACTGTAAAGCATTATAAAATCAGATTACCTTAAAATGATGTAAACAAAACCATGGAAAGAAGCAGTTGTGAGGATGGAAGCCAAGGGTTTGAGTCCCAGATCTGTCTTGTACTAGATATGGGAATAGCATTTCTACCTTGCCTGTCAAATGCTAATAACATCTATCCTGTCTTCCTCACAGGTTGTTAAAAGGATCAACCATGACAAGATTTTTAACTGAGAGTTGATAAGAATTTATAAAGTGTGCACTGCTGTTTGGTGTACTGTAATATACCATTCTCTCAACAAGTCATGGGAGTATCATCTTCTGAGAAAAGCTACACCTACTATATAAAATCTGCAGGTTAGTGTACGCTAAAATGGGTTGTTCACAACATTCAGTATATATACCTTGTATGTTCTAAGTATTGTAGAGAAAACAAAAACATAAAACCTAGTTTTAAAGAGCAAGAGTAGGTGCAGTGAACCTTAGTTAAGCTAAGGAGACTGGCTAGAAGGTGGTTGTGGGAACTCTTCCTCTTTGCTGTAAGCCTCTATCCTTGTCTGACCAGACTGTTTCCCAGGTTCTAGGGTTTTTGCTCATCAACTTTTTTAAATGCTTGGGTATTTCATTCATTTAAAAGTAAATTTTTTTGTTAAGTTAATACTGCATGTGGTTGTGGTGAATGTGGTTGAAGGGGATATTTTAGGTGGTGGATATGTCACTAGAAAAAAAAAGGACACTACAACACAAACAGGGAACCCTAATATAAACTATGGGCTACAGTTAATAGTGCAATTAAATATTCTTTCATCAATTGTAACAAAGTTACTACACTAATGCAAAGTGTTAATAAATATGGCAGCTCTGAATTTTCTGCATGACTCCTGTAAACATATAACTTTGCTAATAAAAATTATTTTAAAAATAAAAAAGATAATTGATATTTAAATCAAAAATAATCACAATCTATTTTGGATTTATAACATATATACAAGTAAAATGTATGATAATAGCACAAAGCTCGAGGGATAGGAGAGGTGAAGAAAAGTACTCTTGTAAGGTTCTTATCCCATACTTGGTGTAGTATCATATCACTTTAAGGTGGACAATGATAACTTAAAGATGTATACTATATGCCCTAAAGCAACCATTAAAATGACAAAACAAAGAGTTATATGCTACATACAAGAAACCCATTTTAAATAAAAAGTTACAAATAGGCTTGTTTTAGTTTGCTAATGCTGGAGAATGCAAAACACCAGATATGGACAGGCTTTTATAAAACGGGGGTTTATTTCACTACACAGTTACAGTCTTAAGGCCACAAAGCATCCAAGGTAACACCTCAGCAATCGGGTACCTTCACCGGAGGACGGCCAGTGGTGTCCAGAAAATCTCTGTTAGCTAGGAAGGCAGCTGGCGTCTGCTCCAAAGCTCCGGCCTCAAAACGGCTTTCTCCCAGGACGTTCCTTTCTAGCAAGCTTGCTTCTCTTCAAAACGTCACTCATAGCTGCACTCCGTTTCCTCTCCTTGAGCCAGCTCATTTATATGGCTCCACTGATCAAGGCCCACCCCAAATGGGTGGGGCCACACCTCCATGGGAGTATCCCACCAGAGTCACCTCCCACAGCTGGGTGGGACACATCTCCATGCAAACAACCTAATCCAAACGTTCCAACTTAATCCCCACTATTCTGTCTGCCCCACAAGATTGCATCAAAGAATATGGCTTTTTCTGGGGGACATAATACATTCAAACCGGCACAAGGCTTAAAGTACAAGGACAGGAAAAGATACACTATGCTAAACTCACTCTAAATATAAAGTTACAAATAGGCTTAAAGTACAAGGATGGGAAAAGATATACTATACTAGCACTAATCAGAAGAAATCTAGAACAGCTGTACTAATATCAGACAAAGTAGATTTCAGAGCAAAGAATACTACTAGGAATTAAAGGTCATTTCATAATGGTAAAAGGATCACTTTATCAAGAAAATACAATAATTCTAAACATTTATATACATTAATTTCAGAAATTCAAAATACATGAAATAAAATTAATAGAACTGAGAGGAGAAATAGACAAGTCCACGATTATAATTGTAAATTTCAATATCCACTTTTTCAATACCTGATGGAACAAGTAGACAAAAAATCAGTGAAGACTTTACTTGAACAATGCTGTCAACCAACTTGACCTAATTGACATTTATAGGGCATTCTATCCAACAACGAAAGAATACACATTGGCTTCAAAGGCACACAAAACACTTAACAAGATATACTATATTATAAACTGAACATAAAAAAAAAAAAACAAAAAAACCTCGAGCTGGAGCTGAGTCAGAAATTTCGAAGACGGCTGTTGGAAGCTGATGCAGACGTTTTGGAGAACGCCATTTTGAAATGCAACCTGGGAGCAAGCAGACACTAGCCACGTGCCTTCCCAGCTAACAGAGGTTTTCCAGATGCCAATGGCCTTTCTCCAGTGAAGGCTTCCAGGGGGTGAAACCCCAGAAGCTACAGCCCAACATGAAGCTGTAAGCAAACATGGAACCCAGTTGCCATTTCAGTACAAGCCAAGATTGGAGAAGGAGTTAAGCAGAAAGGATTTGTGGAAAGTCCTATTGTCTGATGGCTTTGACCCCTGTGTGCATCATGTGAAGCCAACAGAATTTTTGTGAGCTCTTTATAGATGGCACTGCTTCCAGTCTGGACTGGAGGAGACAGACAAGGAACAAATTGAAGGAAAAATTTCTTCAAAGACAGAGCCATGGAGGTTGAGGTTTGGAGTCAAGAGGGCTTGGGCTGAGAGTGGAGTGGCCCACATGCATGGAAAGGGTGAGTTTGCCCCAGAGGTCAAGGGTGGACCTTCCGGCTCAATTCTCAGGAAGACTTTTGCCACCCCAGGCCCCAAAGAGGGTACAGCACATTCCCAAGGAATTGGAGAGAGCCCAGCTGCCACCCCACTGTTCTGAAGGGGTTGAGCATGTGCCTTGGAGATGGAAGAGAATCCGGATGCTGCCCCAGTGTTTGAGGAGGGTAGGGCTGAGAAGGTGGTCTCCCCAATGTGTGGACATGTTGGAGCACTCACCCCAGTGTTTGGAGAGAAAAGGGCTGCCACAAAAGCCTTTGGAAAGGGTTGAACTCCTGCTCTCTCAAGCCCCAAGGATATAACCTCTTCCTGTTAATGACTCATAGACTTTGAAATCTAATGGAGTTTGCCCTGTGGGTTTTAGGAACTGTTTTGGTCCCTTTAGCCCTGTTTTCCTTTCAGTTTCTCCTTATGGCAATAGGAATGTTTATCCTATGACTGTCCCTCCTTTGTATATTGGAAGCAGATAACTTGTTCTAAGTTTCACAGGTCCTCAGCCAGAGGGTAATTTTGCTTTTGGACAGACCATGCTTGTAACTGATTTTGATGGGAACTTGTATTTACCTATTTTTACTGAAATGATTTAAGTTTTTGTGATATTGTGATGGAATGAATGTATTTTGTATTTGGAAAGAATATGTTTTTCTGGTGTCTGGGGGGTGGAATGTGCTGGTTTGTATATTTATGTCCCCCAGAAAAAGCCATATTCTTTAATGCATTCTTGTGGGGGCAGACATATTAGTGTGGATTGGGTTGGAACCTATTGGTTCAATGTCCATGGAGATGTGACCCACTCAACTATAGGTGATAACTCTGGATAATTTCCATGGAGGCGTGGCCCTGCCCATTCAGCATGGGCCTTGTTTAGTTAACTGGAGCACTATATAAGCTCAGACAGAAGGAGCTCATAGCTGCTGGAACTGAGTCATAAATTTTGAAGATGGCCATTGGAAGCTGATGCAGACATTTTGGAGAACGCCATTTTGAAACACAACCTGGAAACAAGCAGATGCTAGCCACGTGCCTTCTCAGCTAACAGAGGTTTTCTGGATGCCAATGGCCTTTCTCCAGTGAAGGTTCCCTTTGTTGATGGACACTTTATGGCATTAAGACCGTAACTGTAACTGTGTAACCAAATAAACCCCCTTTTATAAAAGCCAAAAAAGAAAAGAAGAAAAAAAAGAAAAGATTTAAGTCATACAAAGCATTTTCTCTGGCCACAAGAGAATCAAATTAGGATTATTACCAGATGGTGAGCTAGAAAATCCTCAAATATTTGGAAACTAAATAAACTTCTAAATATCACATGGGTCAAAAAACGTAATCAAAATGAATTAGAACATACTTAGAACTAAATGAGAATGGAAATACAATATAAACAGTAAATAACAGAGAAACTCAATGAAAGCAAAGCTGGTTCTCTAAGTAAATCAATAAAATTGAGAAACCTGTAGCTGAGGCTGTGAAGATACAATTAACCAAAATCAGGAATGAGAGGGGGAACATCCCTACAGATTCTACTGAAAGTAAAAAGATAATAAGGGAATATTTTTCAAAACATTATGCCAATAAATTTGACAACTTAGGTGAAATGGACAAATTCCTTAGTACCAAAGCTCCTTCAAGAAGAAACAGATAAAAGGGCAGTACAAGTAAGAAAACTATAGACCAATGTGCCTCCTGAACATGGATATAAAAAAATCTTCAAAAATTTTCAACGAATCAGTTCCAACAGAATATACAAAGGATAGAACATTGTGACCAGTGGAACCTGTTCCAAGAATGACTGTGTGGCATTTCTAGGTGACAAATGCCTGAGATGCTTACAAAGCCTCCGGGGCCAGGAGGGGCACTAGAAAGCAGCTAAAAATCTCTCATACTTAAAAGGCTGCAGATAGAGCTTCAACAGAACCAGAACTGCAGACAAGGAACCCAGTTATGGACCAGAACCAAGGATCAGACTGGGCAATGTGCATCCTAGCAGATGCCAGTGTATGATTGGGGGACAATTGAGGCCAGGCAGCAATGGCTCACCCCTAGCTGTGTTGCTTAACCTCTGTAAACTTCAGAGTCTTTATCTCCAAAATGAGGATAATAATAGTACCTACATTGTTGAGAGAATTAAATGAGATCATGTAAGTACAGCACTCAGCACAATGTTAAAAAAAAAAAAAGAAAGATAAAGACAATAGTGAGTTCCCGTCATAAAGAACTGATGCAGCCAGGAAAATGCAGTCAGAAGGGGACTGGTAAAAAAATTCATGGCTTAATATATGTTCCGGTTTGATAATGCTGCCATTATGCAAAAATACCAGAAATGGATTGGCTTTTGTAAAGGGGGTTTATTTGGTTACAAAGTTACAGTCTGAAGGCCATAAAAATGTCCAAATGTTGTCCATCAACACAAGAATATCTTCAACGAAGGAAAGCCAATGGCATCCGGAAAACCTGTTAGCTGGGAAGGCACGTGACAGGCATCTGGTGATCCCAGATGGTGTTCCAGCTCCACTCTCAGCTCCTGTGCATTCTTCGATGTGTCTCTCTTGTCTGTAGCACCTCCTTTGGTCTGTGAACTTTTTACAGGACTCCAGTGATTTAATTCAGACCCACCATGAATGGGTGGGATAACACCTCCATGGAAATAATAAAATCAAAGTTCTCGCCCACAGGTGATAGAGTCACATCTCCATGGAAACTCTCAATCAAAGGATTCCAACCTAATCAACACTAAAACATCTGCCCCCACAAGATTGCATCAAAGAATATGGCATTTTGGGGGACATAATACATTCAAACCTGTACAATATTTTTTTCTGTGTTTTTTTTTTGTTTGTTTGTTTGCCAAATACATTGACATACACACATATCCCTTATTTCCCACTCTTCCTATTATTTTGAGACATTAAGACCCTCTCTTCGGTGCACTGTGGTCCAGTTGCTAAAGGAAAGGAGACAGTAACATCTAGCCAGATGTATGCTGGAGCCGGCTCATGCTGGCTCATGAAAGTCAATTGTTAAATTCTCAGGAATTTTACAAACTGATTGTTAAGCTTAACCATTATTAAAAATCAAATTTTATAAACTTTCCATGAAATAAATTATATAAATCAAAGATGGTAAACAACACTCATAGCTCATCACTTCCTAGTTATTTTACTACATTTACTATTATCTACGCTCTAGAAGCAATTACAACTGCTGTATTTAAATGGTGGAAATACTATATTGTGGTATTCAGTGACATTGTGTTGGTATCTTGAAATCAGCTTTAAAGGGAATATTTAGCAATTCTCTGCAGGATCTGAATATGGTGGATGATAAGCTCCCTCAGGAGATGTGCAATTCAACAGCTTGTTAGATCTAAGCATTTGTGATCACAAGAAACATGTTACTAACTGATTTCTGGTGATAACCATTTCCCCTCACGTGTAGCCTGAGCATTCTAGTTAAAGAACTGGAACACGCTGCTTACATGTGAATTGAACCCTGTGCAGGAAGCTTACCATTTTAAAGTATTCTATTGTAAACAAAAACATCACTCTCTAATTTGTGTGTTGAGTAAATGTTGATTTTAATTTTTGTAAGAAAAAAAAAGAAAGAAAGAAATGGGCAAAAACTACCAATAGGTTTGTTTCTTCTTCTGGAGAACCAGTTGTTAACCAGTTACCAGCACCCCACTGGGCCTAGTATGGGTTTAAATTTGGAACCTCTTTGCCATTGGAAAATAAATCTCCAGCAGAGAGGGCCCCTCCTTTCCTAAGCCCCTCCAAGTATGTTCGGGCAATGATGAAGGTGGGTACCCACGACTAGTGGGTGTTCACTAGCTTCTTTTGGAACCAAGTTTTGGGGAAAGAAGTAAAAAGGGTCACTTGGTGCCTGGTGGAAGATGTGTGAAGCCAGAGGTTCTGTGTTTGAGCCTGTGCACAGCTGCTGCATTATTCACAGCTGTCCGTTCTGCCCAGGGCAGCTCACACCAAACCCCTCAGTCAAAAGTCCCCGCAAGTGTGGACCAGAGCTGCATATCTCCATGCAAACACACGCCTTTAGTTACAAGTGCTAGGAATCATCCCAGTGCAACCAGAGACAGAATGGTGAAGTCTGGATGATAAAACATGGTACCTCTCTTTCTCCAAATACTTACTAATTGCTTGACTGGATACATTTGGCAACTCCAGAAAGCCCTATTAGTATCAGGAGGAAGTCACTGGTGCCCCCTAGTGGCAGACTTTGGGGAAGTGAGAACCTGTGCAGCTGCCCAGAAAATGTGGAAAAAAAAAGAGCAGGTTAGGTGACTAAAGAAAGTGCAAAACAGTGCATGTGATTGGGCATCCACTGGCGTTACAAAAGGGGGGTGGGGATGGGGAAGCAGGTCTATACATAGACTATCTTTAGAAATGTTACCACCTGAATGCAGTGCTTTACAAAATGTTTCTAAAGAAATAGATAGAGACAGCTTGTCCTTGCATCAGTAGAGATCGCACAGCGAGTATTTACGGAGCATTGTGCCAGCCACTCCTGGGTGATGTTTCTCAAAGTCTCGTCCTCCAGCTACCTCATCAGAATCCTGTAGCATGCCGATGCATTCCCCAACAGCACCCAAACCCTGCTAGGTAAAAGGAGCGGGTAAAATGAGCTCCCCAGGTGATTCTTATGAACACATGTTTGAGAACCCCTTGAATACAAAGAGGAGTCAGAAATTCCAAGGGATTGTCACTGTTTTTGGCTGTCTCTCACTGACAGTCTCCCATGTAAACTGTCCCAGATTGAAAGAGAGTAAGGAGACAAGACCACAAAATACAATGTGTGGTCCCAGATTGGATCCTGGTCTAGAAAAAGGACATTAGTGGACAATTAATTGAAGACATTTGAAAAGTAGATAGCGTAGTTAATAGTATTGTCTCAACATCAATTTCCTTTTGATCACTGTATTATGATTATATGTAAGATGTTAACATTTGGGGAAGCTTGGTGAAGGGTCTATGGTATTTGTATTATTTTTTTTCAACTTTTTTTTATAGGTCCAATATTATTTCAAAATGAAGAGTAAAAAATTAAAAAAAAATTTAAGCCTCCCATTTGGTAAGTACTTTGCATTTTGGCTTCTGGTAGGCAACAGAGCCAGAGATTCTCAGCTCCCGCAAGACTACGGAATCGGCGCTGCCCCCGGACAGGTTCCCCAGGTGATTCCTCGAAGTCGGAGAAACACAAACCTTACTCCCATCACCTCATCTAATCCTTCCAACAATACTACAATTCAGATATTACCATCTGTACCGGTTTGTGTATATTATGTCCCCCAGAAAAAGCCATTTTCTTTGATGCAATCTTTTGGGGGCAGACATATTGGAGGGGATTAGGTTGGAATGTTTGGATTAGGTTGTTTCCATGGAAATGTGCCCCACCCAACTGTGGGTGATAACTCAGATTGGATAGTTTCCATGGAGGTGTGGCCCCACCCATTCAGGGTGGGTCTTGACTGATTCACTGGAGTACTTTAAAAAGAGCCACACAGACCCAGATGTTTGCTACAGCCAAGAGGAACACTTTGAAGAATGCACAGGAGCTGAGAGCACAGCTGCAGCTGAGAGACAGCTTGAAGACAGCCTTTGAAAGCAGACTTTTGCTCCAGAGAAGCCAAGAGAGAAAAATGCCCCAAGAGCAACTGTGAGTGACATTTTTGAGGAACTGCAGCCTAGAGAGGAATGTACTGGGAGAAAGCCATTTTGAAACCATAACTCCAGAGCAGATGCCAGCCACGTGCCTTCCCAGCTAACAGAGGTTTTCTGGACACCATTGGCCATCCTCCAGTGAAGGTACCCGATTGCTGATGCATTACCTTGGACACTTGATGGCCTTAAGACTGTAACTGTGTAACCAAACAAACCCAATTTTATAAAAGCCAATCCATTTCTAGTGTTTTGCATTCTGGCAGCATTAGCAAACTAGAACACCATTCCCATTTACCAATTTGGAAATAGAAACAGAGAATTGTTACTTGTCCTGTGTCAGGTAGGTGAATAAATAGAAAATCCAGATTTGAACCCACCTCTGACTCTAACGCCCCTTCTCTTAGTCATGTGCTGTGTCCCATCTGGCTGCAGACAGACAAGTCACTCTTATATGCAAGACTAGCCTCAGCAATTAGAGACAGCATTTTCTGGCTTCCCACCTGAAGGAAGGAAGACAGGGTAGGAAGAGCACTGAACCAGGAGTCCGGAGGCACAGGGCTGACCCTGCCGCAGGCTGCACGGCTCTGTGGTTCTTTGAGGCTGCTAATCTTTCAGACCTCGGTGTCCCCATCTGTAAAATGAATGAGCAGGACTAGACTCTGTTCAGTGCTTTCCAGCTCACCTGTCCAGGTCATCTCATTGCTGGTGACCCTTATCCAGCCGGTGCTGCAGGTCGCGGGAGGGGCAGGAGAATCTGTTTTGTGCACCCGGCCGTCTGGGCCTCCCCGGGCTGGTCTTCCGCACCCAGGGGGAAAGCCGCCTGGGCCATCGGTGTCCTTTGCTCCCTTCCACATCACCTCCCTGCGGACGTCCCAGCACAAAGGCCTTTATCTCAAGACAATAGGATTATACCCTCAGCTGGTTGTCTGGGTCAGAAAGACCTGAGCCAACCAACCCACTTTCGCTGAAAGCAGCCGGCGGTGTGGCCCGCCGAGGACGTCTCCGAGGACCCCGCGGCGCTGACCACAGAACCCGACAGCCACGGGCTGCTGAGGGAAATCCTCCCAGGCCTGTAGGTCTCCTGCCACGCAGGGGCTTCTGCTCAAAGCCAGCCTTTTGAGGAAGAAGGTGCCCGGGTCGCTAACACCATTACACAAAGGCGAGAGTGAGGAGGCCGCGGCCCCGGCGAGCCCCAGCGGGAGGAACTTCAGGCCACTTTAGGTTTCATCCCTCAGAAGATTTATATGCAAAGCCTGTCTTCCCGAGCTCCCTTCCTCTTCTCAGTCCCAGTGTGTGTGTGAGTGTGTGTGTGAGTGTGAATGTGTGTCTGTGTGTGTGCGAGTGTGTGCATATATGTGGAAAAGAGAGAAATTGAGATTGCGAGAATGATGTGAGAATGATAGAAACGTCCTCAAAAATCCACTGAAATTGGGTGTATGGGGCCAAAGGCATCTGGATTCCCAAGCGTGGGGAGTTTCACTTCTCTTACTTCTTTCTCTCTTCCTTATTGCATGGTTATTGGGAAACCTCACATTCTTAGAGCTGTGGTTCCCACTGGAGAGGGTTGGTAGGGGCTGGGGTTGAGGGTGGGAATCATCAGAGGAGCTTTTCATCTGTGCACCTAGAGCAGTTGTCTCAGACTAGTTTCCTAAGAATCACATGGGGTGATTCTACTACGGCTTGGGCAGGACCCAGGAATGTGCATTCTTTATAAGTGTTCCCAGACAGTTCTGCTGAGGGAAGTCTAAAGACCACCCTCTAAGAAGCAAGGGTCCATAGCAGAGCTCCTCAAACTTTAATGAACATTCCTGGGGATTTTGTTAAAATGCAGGTTCTAATTGTGTAGGGCTGGCATGAGGCCCAAGATTCTTCATATATAACCAGCTCTGAGAAGATACTGATGCTGGTCCCAGAACCACACTGAGTAGCAAGGCTCTAGTTTGAAGCTCCTTTCAGTTGTGTACTCTGATTTGGGCACTATCTAATGTTATATGCTTTGCTCAGGAGAGTTATCAGAAATACAGCTTGATCTAGGAAAGATAATAATTTTGTATTTGCCTCTTCTTGCTAAAAAAAAATGTGCATGAAATATTGTGTGATTGCTTGGGCTTAGGTAGAATTGTGTGAGACAACCAAACATAACTAAATCTTGCCAGTCAGCTAGCATTCATTGATTTCTGAAAGGCATATAAAATTCAATACAGCGTCTGCTGGTACCAGATGGTTTCCGGTCTTTGGAGAGAAACCTGCTAATTCAGTCTCCAGCTGCAAAGATTTTTTCTTCTCAGCTTTTTCTTTCCCCATTGGGAAAAAAAGCTTTTAAATTCTGTGAGAGCAGAGCTCTAGAGCCCATTTAGAAAGAACTTAAGATGTTCTCCAGTTTGCTGTCTGCCACGCTGTGTTTATTCCAAAGGCCCTAGTAGAAAGACATCTTCTCTGTACCAAAAGCAATGGAATGGGAAAGGGGACACCTTGGCCTAGGATGATCATGTGGAACCAGGGATTCTGAAAGGTCATAAGGTGTCCTTTTAGATGTATAAGCCAAGCCCACCCATTTGGGTGCCAGCATATCACTCTCATCCCAGGGCTGACCTTAACAGGATCTAAAAAGGAGAAAATTGTGTCATTCTCTGAGATGTGTTCAGCATCTCTAGTTCTTCATCTGTGCCCAGTAAGGCACAGCAAGCTCAGCGAAGAAAAATTCAAACTCTCAGCTGAGTTCTGAGCAGGTGATGAAAGCCTGAAACAGTTAGAAGACTTCACAGCTCCCAGAGGACAGTCTAGTAATTCCACTGGACTCTCTTCTTCCTCCTGCCAGCTTGTGTGCAGACTCATGCTGTACAGCATCTTAAATGTCCAATCCCTGGTCTCTGACCTTCCTTCAAGGCTTTCAAGGAGGTAACCTGACGTTGTTGTTGCTGTTTAGTTTAAATATACACTTCTTCTTTGTAGTACAATGTGATGCAGTCTTTCAAAACTGGAAATTCTCAAGGACTATGACCCAGTAGTGCCACTTCTGGGAATCTAACGGAAACATTTGCACATGTGCACAATAATATTGTGCAAGGCTGTTCATTGTCAAACCTGTCAGTCTTTTCCTTTACAATACCAACTTATAAGTTTGTATGCTGTCATAACAAAACCCTAAAATATGTGGCATAGGCTTTGTGTTGGAAATGCAACTGCTAAAGAAGCTTGAAAAAATGGCAAGCAAACTGTTAATGGAAGTTGGAAAAACAATGAGAAAAACTGCTATTACAGCTGGAAAAATAGCAATCTCTGTAATGTAGCAGCTCAACTACTGGTAAAACTGTCTCCTGTACTAACTTGGCTGATAGAAAATGTACTTAATGATATTTCAGATCTGGTTAAGGAAATTTCAAGGCAGAAAGTTGAAAGTGACAATTAGCTTCATTTAGCTGTGCATGGCACAGTACAGAAAACAAGAAATAAGCGAAATTGTGTTTTGAAGCACGATTTAGAGGAAATATAGAAGACCCAGGCAGAGCCTGCTGGGTTGGAAAGTAAAAACATTTCACATCTCCCATCTCTCCAGCTGGCAAAAGATTTTCAAGTAAGAAAAGGTCTGAGGGTAAAATAGTGGCTTTAAAACCCTTTTTAAGACCTCAGAAAGATAAGGTTGTGCCTAGTAGATCATCTCAGCCAGACAAAAGGTCCAGGTGGACTTTTCATGAATACAAAGTTGTATCTCATTCTGACCTTAATCCGTAAAGCCTGATAGATCATATTTCCATGTGTATTGGCCACTCACAATTCCTTTTCTGTGAAATGCCTTCATTCCTTACCACTTTGAGGAAGAGAAGGTCCTCCCCAGGAACCTAATGAGCTGGTGGGTTTTCTGGTCTTAAATGCTCTTCCTTTCTAGCATGACTAGTACTCTAAAGCTTCTGAACTCTTCCATGGATATTTTGGCAACTCCATCTCATCTCCAAAATTCAAGGAGCCATTCCAGCAATGCATTAGCACTGGCCACAGGCTTCCTTGCCAGGATGTTGCATATTGAGTCATGGGGAACTAGCACTAATGTGAGTCTCCATATAAATAAACTCTTCTCTATCTAACTTTCTAATCCATCCCCTGCCCACAGACAATACCTTCCAGATCCACTCCCACACTTATAGTCCTGCCTTCTGCTGACGTATATTACCCAGGTCCTGCAAGGTTTTTTTTTTACTGGGGGCGGCTAGGAGGTGGGGGGAGAGAGAGATACATTTGCTCTCATAGCAGGGACAGTGCTTCCCTGATCAGGCCATTCTGAGAGCCAAAAGTATTTATCAGTCTACAAGCAATGAATGGAAACAAAGGCAGATATTGAGAGGAACAAACATCATTTTGTAATACATCTGCATCAGGTGAGACTTTGCATGGTCTCTAGGTGATAGGAATCTGCTCTTCTCTACCAAGGTGGAAGGGCTGCTTCTATTGGCCAGAGTGTCCAAGACACCTGGGGCTTTCAATGCTTAAAAGCGCATCCAGAAAAAAACAACTCAGGTTGGAGGCAGGGCAAGACAGTGGAGTGGTGAGGTATGGAATTTAGTCACTCCTCTAGGGAAGCTGGTAAATAGCCAGGAACTGTTTGAAACAGTCTTTTCAGGGTTTTTGGTGATGGGTCACACATCGTACACCAGACACTGAGATTGCAGTCAAAAACTAAGTTTCCCCAGCCAGGGGATTGGTGCCCCTCCCCCTCAGACATGGCAGGCTGTCCTGGAGCTGGCTTCCCAAGGGAAAAAGAAACAATCCATTCTGGGAGCAAGAAGGGGAGCTCAACCCAGCCTCAGTTGCAGAATTAATTAACAAATTCAGACTGTTGAATAAAAGCTCCAAGCACAGATAAACCAGGAATAGGCAGGGGAAAAAAAAAAAAACCCAGGGGATCTTTGGCCTGGCAGAGAGGAGACAGGGCTAACAACAACAATAACAACAACAACAGATGCTTTTGGAGTTGGAAGTGTTCAGCAAACTGGAAAAGGGCAGGGCTCCAAGAAAAAGGGGCATATAGAAATGGGCACCAAATCAAGCTCTCATTTGCACTTTGAGAGCCACTGTCCAGATCCAAAAAGGGATTTTCCCCATTTTCTTTTCTTGCTCTCTGACTCTTTATCTTTTTAATCTTCAGTAGTCCCTCAGAGCTCCTGCTTCAGCACTGCCCCAGGCAAGGGTGGAATTAAAGGTGTTGTAGAGTAACTATTCAGGTGAAAGAGTTAATAGCCTAAAGCCTATATCTTTAAATAGTCTATACTGTGACTAACCAAACTTGGGGGCTGGGGAAAGGCCTTGAAAAGGGATTCCTTTTTTTTCTTTTCTTTTTTTCTATTAAAATAAGTATTCTAAGTAGCTCTCCATAGAAAGCCTCAGATATTTGCAGCTGCCACTGGACCAGGCAGTGGAAAGCTAAGATAGGTCTGAGAGACAAACCAACAAATCTAGTGGGGGAGACAACTCCCTAAAGGGCATAAATTCCCCAAGAAAAGGGGAGGGCAGGGCCCAGCTCAAGTGGCTGCTCTCCTTCAAAGAACTCTGACCCCAGGGGCTGGGAAAAAGAAACCCAGCTTGAGTCAGCCATGCTCTTTGCAGGGACAGAGGCTGTAGGGAATTTAAGGCACCTGTGGCCTCTCTTTACACTGGTGGGGAGCTGTGGGCTAATAAGTGCCACCTGTTGGGCAGGATAGGACAAGCACAGAGTCTAGAGGCCTCACAGGAGGGTCTCATTCTCAGGGAAGCTCCATACCTTCCTCCTGAGACCTGGGCCTCTCTGGACTGGGAAAACCTGACTGCAGTTGAATATATCTGGGAGACTCTCTCACAAAAAGATTACATAGAGGCAGGGCAAGAACCAGAAAAACAAGAGGTGAAAAATTCTGATCAACTAAAGAGAAGCTATGTTAGAGGTCTAGAAAAATTGATCTGAACACCAGAAAAGAGATAGAGAACAAAGCCAACCACCAAGAAAACCCTAGGTAAAAGAGTGAAAACAAGCTCCAGAATAAACTAATCAAGAAAATCAGATGCCTAGAGAGCTAAAAATAATGAGCCATACTAGGAAACATGAAAATATGGACCAGCCAAAGGAACAAACTAACAGTTCAACTGAGATACAGAAATTGAAACAACTAATTAAAGATGTTCAAACAAATCTCATAAACCAAATCAACTAGCTGAAGGAAAATGTGGGCAAAGGGATGAGGGATGTAAAGAAGGCACTAGATAGCCTTAAATAAGAAGTCATAAGCTTGAGAAAATAAATGGCAGAACTTATGGGAATGAAAGGCATAATAGAAGAGATTAAAATTAAAAAACAATGGAGACATGCAACAGGTTTGAACCAGCAGAAGAAAGGATCAGAGAATTGGAAGACAAGATATTTGAAATCATACACATAAAAGAACAGATAGGAAAAAGAATGGAAAAATATAAGCAAGGTCTTAGGGAGCTGAATGACAATGTGAAGCACATGAACATACATGTTATGGGTGTCCCAGAAGGAAAACAGTAGGGAAAAGGGGCAGAAAGAATAATAGAAGAAATACTCACTGAAAATTTCCCAACTCCTATGAAAGACATAAAAATACAGATTCAAGAAATCCAGCACACCCCAAACAGAATAGATCCCAAGAAACCTACTCCAAGACACTTACTGATCAGATTGTCCAATGTCAAAGACAGAGAATTCTGAAAGCAGCAAGAGAAAAGCGATCCATCACACACAAGGGAAGCCCAATAAGACTATGTAAAAATTTCACCACAGAAACCATGGAGGTGAGATGGTAGTGGTATGATATATTCAAGATACTGAAAGAGAAAAACTGCCAACCAAGAATTCTATATCTGGCAAAACTGTCCTTCAAAAATGAGGGAGAGATTAAAATATTTTCAGACAGACACTAAGAGTTTGTGAATAAGAGACCTGTACTTCAAAAAATACTACAGGGAGTGCTAAAGGCTGATAGGAAAAGACAGGAGGAAGAGGTTTGGAGAAGAGTGTAGAAATAAAGACCATCAGGAAGGGTAAAAGGTGAAAGAGAAAAAAAATAAGATATGACATAAAAAATACAAAAGACAAAATGGTAGAAGAAAGTACTGCCCTGAGAGTAATAACACTGAATGTTAATGGATTAAACTCCCCAATAAAAAGACATATGCTGGTAGAATGGATTAAAAAACAGCACCCATCTATCTGCCGTATACATGAAACTCGCTTTAGACACAAGGACAAAAATAGGCTGAAAGTGAAAGCATGGAAAAAGATATTTCACGCAACAACCAGAAAGAAGCAAGAGTAGCTGTATTAATATCAGACAAATTAGACTTCAAAAGTAAAATGATTAAAAGAGACAAAGAAGGACACTATATATTAATCAAAGGGTCAATTCATCAAGAAAACATAACAATCATAAATATTTATGCACTAAGCCAGAGTGCCCCAAAATACATGAGGCAAACACTGAGAACACTGAAAGGAGAAGTAGATATCTTGACAATAACAGTTGGACACTTCAATACACCACTGTCATCAATGGATAGAATATTTAGACAGAGGATCAATAAGGAAAAAGAAATTTTGAATTGTAAAATAAATCAACTAGATTTGACAGACATTTATAGAACAGTATACCCCAAAACAGCAGGATTCACATTGTTCTCAAGTGTGCATGGAACATTCTCTAGGATAGACCACATTTTGGGTCACAAAGCAAGTCTAACAAATTTAAAAATATCGATATCATACAAAACACTTTCTTGGATTGTAATAGAATGAAGTTCAAAATAAATAACAGGTAGAAGGTTATAAAATTCACAAACACATGGAGACTAAACAACACACTCTTAGAAAACCAGAATTTCTTTAAAGAAATTACAAGAGAAATTAGTAAATACCTCGAGGCAAATGACAATGAAAACACAACATATAAAAATGTATGGGATGCAACAAAGGTGGTGCTGAGAGGGAAATTTATTGCCCTAAATGCCTATATTAAAAGAGAAGAGAGAGCAAAAATAGAGGAATTAAATTTTCACCTTGAGGAACCAGAGAAAGAACAGAAAACTAACTCCAAAGAAAACAGAAGGAAAGAAATAGAAAAAATTAGAGCAGAAGTAAATGAAATTGAGAACAGGAAAACGAGAGATTCAACAAAACCAGGAGTTGGTTCTTTGAGAAAAATCAATAAAATTGATGGGCCCTACGTTAGGCTAACAAAAGAGAGAGAGATAGAGAGAGAGCAGATGCAAATAAATACAATCAGAAATGAGAAAGGGGACAAAACTACTGACCCAGAAGAAATAAAGGAGATAATGAGAAGATACCACAAGCAACTAAATGCTAATAAACTTGACAATTTAGCTGAAATGGACAACCTCCTAGAAAAACATGAACAACCAACATTGACTCAAGAGGAAACAAATGACCTCAACAAACCAATCACAAGTAAAGAGATTGAGTCAGTCATCAAAAAGCTCCCCCAAAAGCCCAGGATGAGATGGCTTCACATGTGAATTCTACCAAGCATTCAAGAAAGAATTAGTACCAATCCTGCTCAAACTCTTCAAAAAAAAATGAAGAGGAGGGAAAGCTAACTAACTCATTCTATGAAGCCAACATTGCCCTATTACTAAAATCAGACAAAGACACTCCAAAAAAAGGAAATTAGAGACCAATCTCTCTAATAAATATAGATGTAAAAATTCTCAACAAATATACTCATGAATCAAATCCAGCAGCACATTAAAAGAATTATACACCATGACCAGGTGGGATTTATTCCAGGTATGCAAGGCTAGTTCAACACAAGAAAATCAATTAATGTAATACACCATCAATAAATCAAAGCAGAAGAACCACATGATCATCTCAATTGATGCAGAATAGGCATTTGACAAAATTCAACATCCTTTCTTGATGAAAACACTTCAAAGGATAGGAATAGAAAGGATCTTTCTCAATATGATAAAGGCAATGTATGAAAAACCCACAGCTAACATCATACTCAATTGGGATAGATTGAAAACTTTCCCTCTAAGATCAGGGACAAAACAGGGATGCCCACCGTCACCAATGTTATTCAACATTGTGCTGGAAGTTCTAGCTAGAGCAATTAGGCAAGAAAAAGAAATAAAAGGCATCCAAATGGGAGAAGAAGAAATAAAACTTTCACTGTTTGCAGATGACTTGATCCTATATGTAGAAAATCCAGAAAAAATCTACAACAAAACTACTAGAACTAATCAATGAATACAGCAAAGTGGCAGGCTACAAGATCAACATGCAAAAATCTGTAGTGTTCCTATACACAAGTAATGTATAACAGGAGGAGGAAATCAAGAAAAAACTTCCATTTACAATAGCAATCAAAGGAATCAAGCATTTAGGGATAAACTCAACCAATGCCACAAAAGACCTAGACAGAGAAAACTTCAAGAAACTGTTAAAAGAAATGAAACAGGACCTAAAAAAAAAAAAAAAATGGAAGAAATATCATGTTCATGGATTGGAAGACTAACTATAATTAGGATATCAGTTCTACCTAAACTGATTTATAGATTCAATGCAATACCAATTACAATCCCAACAACTTACTTTGCAGAAATAGAAAGACCAATAACCAAATTTATTTGGAAGGGCAAGTTGCCCCCAAATAGCCAAAAATATCTTAAAAAAGAGGAATGAAGTGGGAGGTCTCACACTATCTGTCTTTAAAACATATTACAAAGCTACAGTTGTCAAAACAACATGGCACCAGCATAAGGATAGATATACCAACTAATGGAATCAAATTGAGTGTTCAGAGATAGACCCTCACATTTATGAGCAATAGATCTTTGATAAGGCAGTCAAGCCAAAGCAACTGGGACAGAGCAGTCTCTTCAATAAATGGTGTTTGGAGGACTGTATATCCATATCCAAATGAAAGAAGACTCCTATCTCACACCATATACAAAAATTAACTCAAATGGATCAAAGACCTAAACATTAGTGCTAAAACCATAAGACTATTAGAAGAAAATATAGGGTAATATCTTAAAGATCTTGCAATAGGTGCTGGTTTCCTAGACCTTACACCCAAAGTGCAAGCACCCGAAGAAGAAATAGATAGGTGGGAGCTCCTCAAAATTAAACACTTTTGTACATCAAAGGGCTTTGTCAGAAAAGTAAAAGGGGAGGCTACCCAATGGGAGACAATATTTGGAAACCACATATCAGATAAGGGTTCGATATCTTGAATATATGAAGGCATCCTACAACTCAACAACAGAAATACAAACAACTCAATTTTTTTTAAATGGACGAAATGCATGGACAGACACTTTTCTGAATAGGAAATACAAATGGCTCAAAAGCATGAAAAGATGCTCAAATTCACTGGCTATTAGGGAAATGCAAATTAAAACCACAATGAGATCTCATCTGACACCTACCAGAATGACCATTAACCAAAAAATAGAAAATTATAAGTGCTGGAGAGGATATGGAGAAAGAGGCACACTTATTCACTGTTGGTGGGTATGTAGATTGGTGCAACCACTCTGGGAGGCAGTGTGGCAGTTCCTCAGGAAGCTAAATATAGAATTGCCGTATGATCCAGCAATTTCATTACTATGTATATACTCAGAGGAACTGAAAACTAGGGCATGAATGGACTTTTGAAAACTGATGTTTATAATGGCTACCAAGAGATGAAAACAGCCCAACTATTCGTCAAGGGATGAGTGGATAAACAAAGTGTAGTATGTACACATGATTGAATGTCACACAGCTGTAGGACAGAACAAAGTCACAGAACATATAATTACTTGGATGAACCTTGAGGACATTACGTTGAGTGAAGTTAGCCAGAAACAAAAGGACAAATACTGTATGGTGTCACTGATATGAACTAACATTTATGAGAAAACTTTGAGAATTAAAAGCTGAGAACATAAGTTATCAGGAGATAGAAAGAGGGGAGAGATCAGGCATTTGATGCTGAAGGAGTGTTCAAAAGGATTTTTTGTATAGATCCAAAAATGGATAGCATAATACTGTGTGATGGTAGCACAATATTGTAAGCACACTGAACAAAGATGTCTGTGAGTAAAGCTGAAAAAGAAGTGCTAGGGGCAAGTATTACACCAGAAGGAAAGACAGACAATGAAGACTGGGACTGTATAACTTAGTGAAAACTAGAGAGGTCAATGATTGTAACTAAATGTACAAATATAAAAATGTTTTTACATGTGGGAGAACAAATGAGTATCAACCTTGCAAAAAGTTAAAAAAGGGATGGTATTGGGGAAAAAATATAATGAAAGCAAACTGGAGTCTATGGTTAACAGTAACATTGTAATATACATCTATTAAATGCAGCAAAGGCAATATACCAAAGTTAAATGTGCATGAGAGGGTGATTTAAGGGGGAGGTATAGGATTCTTGATAGTGGTGTTGTCTGACCTCATTATATTTTATTGTAGAGTATTTTATTATCTTTTTCTTTATTCTTTAAAAATTTTTTTTCATAGTACTGAATGTGTTCAATTGCTGATTGTGGTGATGAATGCACAACTATATGATGATACTGTGAACAATTTGTTGTACACTGCATGGGTTGTATGGTATTTGAATATATCTATATAAAATTGTATGGGAAAGTATAAATAGGGATACAAGTGCTGGAGAAAACATGGAGAGAGGGATGTACGTATTTACTGTTGGTGGGGAAGTAGAATGGTGTAGCCTATCTGGAGGGTGGTGGTTCCACAAGAAGTTAAGTATGTGGGTGCCATAAAGTCCTAAAACCACATTATAGGGTATATATTTGGAAGACCCGAGAACAGCGACATGAATGGACATTTGCACACTGGTGTTTATGGAGGCAGTGTTCATGATTTGCAATGGGTGAAGGTGGCCTAAGGGTACATCAACCGATGAACAGAATGGTGAACTGTGGTGTATGCACACAATGGAATATTGAGCAACTGTGAGGAGTGAAGCTATGGCACACACAATGAGGTGAAAGGATCCTGTGGACAGGATTTTGAGTGAAGTATGCCAGAAACAAAAAGACAAACATTATAATGCCTCACCAATGTGGACTAACTACAATGTGTAAACTGTGAGAATTCAATCTTAGATCACAGCTTATCAGGGGGATGCTTATTGTAGTGGTCCCTAGATTGTAAGCTCTTACAGCAGTCACATCTATTCCTGAATTGTAATGGCTATCTTCAAATTCTGAGATGATGATCTCTTTGTGTTTAACCTGGTCAGTCTCTGGAGCACTGGGTATCTGTGTGACACCTGAAACTCAGAGCTAGAGCTTGGCAGCTATGAATGTCAGTATTAGCACATACAGCAACTGCTAAAAAGCTGAAAAAGAATACAGACTTCAATTAGAGATATGAATGAAGCAGATCTGTTAGGTAAAGGATGTTATTGACTGTGTTTTGAAACTTCAACTTCCATGTGAGACCAAGTGAAGAGACATTTATTTGGTGCAGGACATATAAATTCTGCAGCACACTAAATAATTTAACTTGTATGATCAATTTATTCAAACACCATAATTACATGGAATTCTGAATAAGAAGTGAGATCTGATAAATAGGGATACAAGTGCTGGTGAAAACATGGAGAGAGGGATGCACCTATTTACTGTTAGTGTGAAATAGTGGTACATCCCAAAGTAATTTGGGCAGAGAATAAAAATATATCTTCAGGTCCTCCCTGAGGAGCTGGGGAAAAATGTGGAAATGTTTGATGCCCCCTCGCCCAAGTTATTACTGATATTCTCACAAACATTGAGGACTGAAAATTTGGTATGCTGATCCCTTGATCTTGGGGCTTGCCCTTATGAACTTGTTACTGCAAAGGAGAGGCTAAGCCTACTTATCATTGTGCCTAAGTTCTCCCCCAGAGAATCTCTTTGTTGCTCAGATGTGGCCCTCTCTCTCTCTCTCTAAGCCCACTTGGCAAGTGAACTCACTGCCCTCCCCACTATGTGGGACCTGACTTCTAGGGGTGTAAATCTCCATGGCAATTCAGGATATGACTCCCAAGGATGAGCCTGGACCCAGCATCATGGGATTGAGAAAATCTTCTTGGCCAAATGGGGGAAGCAAAATAAACAAAATAAAGTTTCAGTGGCTGAGAGATTTCAAATGGAATGGAGAGGTCACTCGGGAGGGCATTCTTATGCACTGTATAGATATCCCTTTTTACGTTTTAGAGTATTGGAATAACTAGAAGGAAATACCTGAAACTGTTGAGCTACAGCCCAGTAGTCTTGATTATTGAAGATGATTGTATAACTATGTAGCTTACATGGTATGACAGTGTGATTGTGAAAACCTTGTGGCTCACATTCCCTTTATGCAGTGTATGGATGGATGAGTAGAAAAATGGGGACAAAAACTAAATGAAAAATAGGGTGAGGTGAGAGGGGTGGAATGATTTGGGTATTCTTTTTTCTTTTATTTTTTAGTCTTATTTTTATTCTTTTTGGTGTAAGAAAAATGTTTGAAAATTGACTGGGGTGATGAATGCACAACAATATGCATTCTGTGAAGAGTTGATTGTACACCATGGATGTATGGTATGTGAATATATCTCATTATAACTGATTTTCTTTTTTAATGGAAAAAAAGTGCATCCACCCACATGTCCCCATCCCACATCTCAGGATCCTAACTTTAGCAAAAAAAGCCTTTCTGGAGCTGTGAATTCATTCTATAGTGTAACTCTGCCAGCCTTACAATCAAATTTTGGACCTGGTTTTTAGCATGGTCTACCTCTACCTCTAGCAGCCAGAGGGGAAAAGTTCACATTGTGGGCAGAGGAACAAATAAAAGAATGACAGAATTTTCACCAAAACCAGTGCAAACCAGAAGATAATAGAACAAGATTATTAAGTTGTTTTTTTTAATACTATAACCAGGGAGGGGGCAAGATGGTGGAATAGTGAGAAGTGGAATTTAGTTCATCCCCCTGGGGCAACTAATAAACAACCAGGAACAACTAGTACATAATTTGGAATAACTGCTGGGGGGTAGCCATGACTATCCACACATCGTACACCAACCTGGATTGGGAGGAATGCCTGAGACCACAGCATAAATTCTGTAAGTAAAAACTGTGGAACCACTCCAGAAGCTCCCTGCCCCCATGGCAGGCTGAGCTGCAAAACCTTACTGTGGTAGAGAGCAGCACTCTCTGAGCAAGTGAATATAGCTCAACCCAGCTCCAACTGGGGTTTTCATTAACAAATGTGGACTGCTGAATACAAGTTACAAATCCCCAACAAGCAGACAGAGGCTTTTAGTGATGACTGACCTTAAAAAGCTGGAGGATTTCCTCTCTCCTGAGAGGGGAAGCCCAGAAGACCAGGTGCTCTCTGGTGATGGGTGAAACTGGCGGGCTGTGGACTGGCTCTGAAAGGGAGCTTTCTGTCCTTTTTTCTCTCTCAACCTGAGGTGCCCAGTGGAGAAACCCTCAACCATTTTCAATTTTCAGCACTCTGACCCAGACAGGGGAGTAGATAACAGAGTCAGAGAGACAGAGGAGCTATTCAAGTGCAGCTGATAACTCCCTAGGGGAGATATCTTCCCTGAGAGGAAGGAGGTGGGATCCAGCTCTTCTACCAGTCTTACCTTAACAAGTAGAGCCCAGAGCTGGGGGAAAATAGCCAAAACAGAAACTAAATGGGTCACACCTCCTTACACCAGTCAGGAGTGACACGCTGACAGGCACGACCTGCTGGGCAGGTTAGGAAGAGTACAGTGGCTAGAGACCTCACAGGAAAGTTCGTCAATCTCTAAGACACGCCCTAAGGGAGACTTGAAACTGAATATAACCCCATTCTGAGATCTGAACTCATTCTGGTCTGGGAAAATCTGATTGGGGTAACCAAGGAAACCAGATGTCTAGACAATGGAAAACTACAATCCACACTAGGAAAAACAAATATATGGCCCAGCCAAAGGAACAAACTTACACCTCAGTCAAGATACAGTTGATATATTGTTTCACTTTAATGAAACAATCTATTAAAGCTTTTCAAAGAAATATGCTAAATCAAATAAAAAACAGGTCAATAAGTTAAGGGAAGATATGGCAAAAGAGATGAAGGCTATAAAGAAAACACTGGGTGAACATAAGGTAGAAATTGAAAGTTTGAAAAAAGAACTGACAGAAATGAAAACAAAAGGCACAACACAGGAGATGAAAAACACAATGGAGACATACAACAGCAGGTCTCAAGAGGCAGAAGAAAACACTCAGGAACTGGAGAACAAGACACCTGAAATCCTATACACAGAAGAACAGATGGGGAGAAGAGTGCAAAAGTATGGGCAACATCTTGGGGAATAGAGTGACAACATGAGTCACGTGAATGTATGCGTTATGGGTGTCCCAGAAGGAGAAGAGAAGGGAAAAGGGGCAGAAGCAATAATAGAGGAAATAATCAATAAAAATTTCCCATCTTTTATGAAAGACATAAAATTACAGATCCAAAAAGCTCAGCATACCACAAACAGAATAGATCCCAAAAGACCTACTCCAAGACACTTAGTGATCAGATTGTCCAATGTCAAAGACAAAGAGAGAATCCTGAAAGCAGCAAGAGAAAAGTGATCCATCACATACAAAGGAAGCTTGATAAGACTATGTGCGGATTTCTCAGTAGAAACCATGGAGGCAAGAAGGAAGTGGGATGATATATTTAAGATACTGAAAGAGAAAAACTGCCAACCAAGAATCCTATATTTGGCAAAACTGTCCTTCAAATATGAGAGTTTAAAATATTCTCTGACAAACAGACAATGAGAGAGATTGTGAACAAAATACCTGTTCTACACGAAATACTAAAGGGAGCACTTCAGACTCATAGGGAAAGAAAGGAGTGAGAGGTTTGGAACACAATTTTGGGTGATGGTAGCACAGCAATGTAAGTACACTGAACAAAGATGACTGTGATTATGGTTGAAAGAGGAAGGTTAGGAGCATGTGGGACACTAGAAGGAAAGAGGAAAGATAAAGACTGGGACTATATAGCTCAGTGAAACCCAAAGAGCTCAACAATTGTGATAAAATTTACAAATATGTTTTTACATGAGGGAGAACAAATGAGTGTCAACCTTGCAAGGTGTTAAAAATAGGGCGATATTGGGGGAAAATACAATCAATGCAAACTAGAGACTGTAGCTAACAGAAACATCATATTATGCTTCCTTTAATGTAACAAAAGGCAATATACCAAAGCTAAATGCCCATAAGAGGAGGACATAAAGCAGGGGTATGGGACTCTTGGAATTGGTGATGTTGTCTGAGTCTTTTATTCTACTTTAGTTTAATTCTATCATTCCTTTTGTTGCTTTCTAGCTTTCTTTTTTTTTTTCCTTTCTTTTCCTTTGTCTCTCTACATTCTTTGACTCTTCCTCCTTGTTTGTGGGAGAAATGGAGATGTCCTTATATAAATAGTGGTGATGGTGTTGAATACATATATACATGACTATACAGGGAACCACTGATTGTTTACTTAGGATGGAATGCGTGGTGGGTGAACAAAATCATCTTAAAAAAAAATGGGTTGATGAATCCTTGAGGGCACTATATTGAATGAAATAAGTCAGACCATAAGGACAAATATTGCATGGTCTCATGATATGAACTAATTAAAATATGTAAATTCATAGACATGAAATATAACTTACCAGGATACAGAACATGGCTAAAGAATGGGGAGTGGTTGCTTATTATGAGCAGAATGTTCAACTAGGTTGAACTTAAATGTTTGGAAATGGACAGAGGTGATGGTAGCACATTATTGTGAGGGTAACTAACAGTGCTGAATGGTGTGTGAATGTGGTGGAAAGGGGAAGCTTAGAGCCACATATGTCACCAGAACGAAAGTTGGAGGTTAAAAGATGGGAATGTATATAACAGTGAATCTTGTGGTGGACAATGTCCGTGATTAACTATACAAATATTAGAAATTTCTTTCATGAACTAGAACAAATGTATGACACTATAACTAGAAGTTAATAATAGAGAAGTATATAGGGAAAAATATACCTATTGTAAATTATATACTACAGTTAGTAGCATTTTAACATTCTTTCTTCAACAGTAATAAATGCTATGAGTGAAGAATGGAGGGGGTGGTTACTGGTATGGGAGGATTTGAGTTTTCTTCTTTTGTCTTTATTTCTTTTCTGGAGTAATGAAAATGTTCTAAAAATTGAAAAAGAAATTAATTGTGGTGATGGATGCACAGCTGTATGATGGTATTGTGGGCACTTGATTATGCACTCTGGATCTTTGGATAATTGCATGTTATGTGAACAATCTCAATAAAATTAAATTAAAAAATTACTATAATCAGAGAAAATACCTTTCAAAGTTGAAGGTGAAATAAGAATTTTCAGACAAGCAAAAACTGAGATAATTAATGACCAGCAGATCTTCCTTACAAGAATTGTTTAAAACAGTTCTTCAGACCAAAGGAAAATAATTCCAGATGGAAACTTGGATATAAATAAAGGAATGAAGAGCACAGAAAATGGTAAATATTTTGAGCAAAAATAAATTATATTTTTCTCATTTTTAATCTCTTTAAAAGAGTGTTTAAAGTAGAAAGAATAACAGTGTATTGTGGGGTTATGACATGTAGAAGTGAAATATATGACAGTGATAGCACAGAGGACAAAGAGGAAATAGAAATACACTGTTGGAAGTTTCTTTCACTATACAGGAAGTGATTATTATTAGTTGAAAGCAGACAGTGATAACCTAAAAATGTATATTTTAAACCTGGAACAACCATTTAAAGAAATTAAGGGAGTTATAACTAATAAGCCAACTATAGACATAAAATTTTATTACAAAAATACTCAAACAATCCAAAGAAAGGCAAGAAAAAGAAGGGAAAAGAAACAAGGAAAAGATAGGATATTTAGAAATAAAAGGAAGATGATAGATTAAAACCCAGACATAACAATAATTATATTAAACGTAAATTGTCCAAATCCTCCAATTAAAAGGCAGAGATGATCAAACTGGATAAAAAAGCAAGACCCTGAAATTGACATTAAATATAAAACTATAGATAGCTTAAATATAAAAGGACTGATAAAGATATGTCAAGCAAAAACCAATCAAAAGAAAGCTAGAGTGGGTTATATTAATATCAAAGTATAAAAGAGGACGAGGAATACTACCAAAGATAAAGTGACACATTTCATAATGTCACAGGGCTTAATTCATCAAGAAAAACAACAATCCTAAATTCGTATATACCTAGCATCAAAGCACATGAAGCAAAAACTGATAGAACTAAAAGGAAAAATGGACACATTCTCCATGAGAGTGGGTGATTTCAATACTCCTCTCTAAGCAGTTGTAAAAATGAGTAAATAAATGATCAGTTAAGATACTGAAGACTTGAACAACACATGCCCTAATTGACGCTTACAAAACAGCAGAATGCTCATTCAAGTGCACCTGGAAAATAGATCAAGAAAGACCCTATTCTGGACCATAAAATAATTCTCAATAAATTTGAATGAAAGTAATTAAAGTATGTTTTATGACTGCAATGAAATCATATTAGAAATCTGTAACAGAAAGATGTTTAGAAAATCTCTCAAATATTTACAAATTACAAAACAGGGGTGGAGGTGACCAGGAGGGCTATGAATGAGGGAGAAAAATTGGTGCACGTGGTTTGCATGGGTGATATTTTTTCATGAGGATATAATGAGGACCTGGGAGAATTTAACCACTGTTGGCCCCTTGATTTGTAGAATGGAGGAGGAGAATAAACATTCACAAGGTTTAGCCACAAGGTTTTCACAATCACAGTCACACCATGTAAGCTACATAGTTAGGCAATCATCTTCAAGAATCAAGTCTACTTGGTTGCATTTCCACAGTTTCAGGAATTTCTTTCTAGCTATTGCAATACAATAAAAACTAAAAGGGTTATCTATATAGTGCATAACAATGGCCTCCAGAGTGACCTCTCAACTCCATTTGAAATCTCTCACCCATTTTTGTTTTATTTCTCTTCCCCCTTTTGAGTTCCCCTGCCAAGTGGGCTTAGAGAGAGAGGTGTGGCTCACTTCTGAATTGTAAAATTTTGGCTGCACACATCAAGGAGGTGTCAAAAGACTCAAAACGCCACTAGATAAGTTGGCAGTAATTTCAAGACCTTCTCAACTGATATCTCATAATATTCACAAAAGAACCACAGTTGTCACTCTCCAGAAGTGTGAGTTTGTTTGAGTAGAACAGTTTATTGTCTTGACAGATGTGTACACACTATGCATTTACGGTTTCAAATCTCAGCCGTAGCCTCGACACGTCAGCAGCCCTATTCCGTGTTCCTGCTGAGCGGCCATCATCTTTATCCTCACAGCTGTCTTTCCTGATCTTGCCATATTCTCTCAGCATAGAAGTTTGCTCTAGTTCATGGAGAAAAATGGAGTCTTTCAAGCATGAAACCTCCTAATTCTCTGCCCCCTTTCCACTCAGTTATTTGTATCTGCACCTACACATACCTCCTTTGCCCCTCCCTGCTGCTCCATAAAGAAAGATGTGGTTCTCCATCCACGCAAGGCTAATACAGGCTCTTGTGCTCTGGATCCATCTCCTCAAACATGTTGCTTTTCAAGAGTATTCCTTCTTTTTCCTGTATCACCAACTTCTCCCTTTCCATTGGCTTCTTTTCTTCAATAAACATGCTCATATTTCTTAAGTCTTGAAAAAAAACCAAAAGCACCTAAATCTTTCCTTTCATGGCAACTTTTTCTACTTCACCATTACTCTGGTTTTTAATTGAAAAAGTTTTTTTGCTATTTCTAACTGTGAAGGGAAGACATTTTTACTGCTGGACAACTTTTTACTTAGCCAGAATTAAAAATAATCTACTTTCATTTTCCCTAATTTAGTTACATCAATGTATTAGGCTCAGAAGCAAGCCCTTATAAAAGGAAAAGTTGTAAACAGATAATTAGCATCATACCAACTACCATTCCAGTCTTCCCGGCCCCTGTGCTCCCTCCCTGGTTCTAAACCCAACGCTGTCCTAATTCTTCACCCAGGAAGGTGTCACTGTGACCACTGAGGGTGTGATGGCTCCTGCTGGTCCATGTCTTGGACTCTCTGAGCTCCCCACCTACTTGAGGGCCAAGGAAGGCACAAAGTGGAAGTGAATACAATGGATGGCCTGGCCACCAGAGTCCCCAAAGAAACCCTGAGGTAAGACCAAGGTTGACATGTTTAACAATGCTCCACACCACCCAATTTCTACACCATCCCCCTAAAGCTTTAATTGGCTTATTACCTCTTCAAACTAAGTCAGAAGAATAGAAGTGTGTGTGGGGGTATTACTATTGGATCAATTACTTTCTTTGGTAATAATCCATAATAATTGGGAATCAAAGCTTTCTTTTGGTCAAGTCTCGTATTCTCATACAAAGTCGCACCTGTCTGACCCTTCTTTCCTTGTCATATCTCTCTCGGATTCCAGCCAGGACAGATTCTCCACTTGTAAGAACTCATGTGATTGGATTGAATCCACCCAGATAATCCAGGATAATCTCTAGATCTCAAAGTTCTTAACCTAATCATGTCTGCAAAATTCTTTTTTCCCTGGAAGCAAACATGTTCACAGCTTCCAGGGATTAAGATATGGACATTTTTTGATTGGTGGTGGGAAGACATTATCCTGCCTACCACAAATGGTGTGTCCTAAATTTTCAATAACTGAATCTTCTGCCGTAACTCTTTACGAGCATGAGAATGTTGTACAGTGAAGGTGGTTTACTGGTGTGAACTGTCATATTGATGATCATATGCTGAGTACAGTTAGGGCTGAAGTCCAGAGGCCTTGGTCCACTTATTCAAGCTATCACTCCAGACACAAAATCTACACACTGTTGGATGCACAGAGAAGCCCTCAGTTGTCTAAAGATAATGAGAAGTATCTTAGGTATTTAATAAAGATGTTAAATTGTTAAATTTGTCCATTTTAAATGAATTCCAAACTTTTTTTCAGCTCTATATGGAGAGGAGCAGGGACATCAGATAGCTAGTCTTTCACATTTTTGGTTGTCCCAGTGCCCATCCAAATTATAAGAAAGTCTTTCTGAATGGGTTTCATTTAATCTCTCCACTGATAGGCATGATTGGGTGACTACAAATTAGCAGAACCTGCAGATACATTTGCTTATTGGAAATACTTGAATTTATTACCACAAAGCAGTGTTTGCTCGGCAAGGCAAAGTATACACAGTGGCCATAAAAAAAGATCTGGGGAGGGGCACCCCTTTGTTGAGATATGTTTGATTCCTTTGGTATCTGAACAAATTGGTTTTGAACACAGCCAAAAATCTTGCTGAGAAAATTTTGAACTAAACAAAGACTTTAGCAACTTAAGAAGAGATCTTCATAAAGGTTTTTCCAATCCTACTGGCAACCTTGAGTTGCATAAGAAATGTTTTTTCGTCATTTGGGGCATCATCACCAAATAACTTGATGCAAATATAAATTCTGGCAATCTTTTCAAATGGCCTCTCCTAACCAAAGTTTGTGGAACAAAAGTCATAGCCCTTTGCTTAGGAACTGTCAAAAGGATAAATTACAGGTAATCACCTTTCTAACTATGAATACATGTGAATTAGAATTCTTGGTGCTAATTTACATCAATCCTAAAAAATTCTCATTGATACAGAGCCTCATTTGTTTCATAAGCAATGTGAAATTGAGCTGAATACCTTTGTTTCTTGACTGATCTTAAAATTTCCTTCCATTGGGGAAATATTGGGAAATGTCTTATTGTTTATATTACATGCTATACTTCATTTCCATGCATGGTAAGTGATACAGTTTCCCACATGAGCTAGAAATATAAATTTTGCTTTTAAAATACATTTATACTAGTAAAAAATGAATCAAATTAGAGAAAATAATATTTAATAATGAATAGTATAAGTGGCAAAAATCATGAAGATGGTATACAGAACTGAATTTTGGGTAACACTGAAGTAACAAATATAAAATCTTTGACTAAGTACCTGGCAGATAGTAAATGTGCGATGAAAGATAGCTACTATTGTTTAAACATTTTTACTTATTTTGTTAGTTAAAGTATTATGAAAGTCTATATTTACATTATTGTATTTTTTAATTTAAAAATCCATTGAACAAATAGATATTGTCTGCCTATAACATGCCAGGCCCTGGGAATTCAAAAATGAAAACAAATGAATTATAAAATGAAAGGTGCTATCATTTTAGTGGAGAGAAATAGACCAAGCAACAAGTAACAACATAATATTCTATTATTAATAATAAATTGGAGCTACGTTCAAAGAGTTGTAGGAGCACAGGGCAACCCATTCCACCCCAAGTCTGCCAATCAAGGGCAGGGAATTCTTTCCAGGGGCAAGCATTTGAGCGGATGTGAAGGGTGGGTAAAGGGTTCCCCAGGCCACTGCATCTCCAGGGAGATGAGAAAAAGAGGGAGATGAAGCTGAGCAGGAAGGCAGGGTCAGCTCTCAGGGCCTTAGGGTGCCAGGCAAGCTTTAGGTTGGATTCTGTGGTTAGCAGGGAGCCACTGATAACTGAGCTCTCGGAAGTAATGTAATCAGATTTGTATGTAGGAAAAATCACTCAGCCTGGAGCAAGGTGGAGAAGGCATTGGAGGGCACAAGGCTAGAGGCAGGGAGAGTGGCTGAAAGTTGCACCCAAGCCAGACACTCAGACAGGGCGGCCGAGAGGAGCTGCCTCCAGGCTCTGCCAGACCGACCTGGGGATGGACAGGAGATGGAAGGCGAGGGTGGACCTCTCCAGCTTGCCCCTCAAACCTACCAGATTTCTAGATGATTCTGTAATCAGTTCCGCTTTCTCTTATTCCAACCACACCAGCATCTTTGCATCCACGGACTGACACTGTCATGCAAAATAACAGGAACCAGTTGGTTTCCAAATCAAGCAACTGTTGATTGCCTTGTCTTTGGAAATCAGTATTCTATTCACAATACTGCAAATGGCCTCTAATGAATATGACTTGAACAGATGTTAAAATTATGTTTTGGGTAACTAGGGTGCTCTGTGAACAAGGTTGGAATCTTCCCATTGCAATTTTCCAAAACCACACACCTGGCATCTTTGCTAATTGAAACTATTTGATAGCATTCACCATATATCCTCCTCACATGGCTTATACAGCATGAAATTATGCCAATTGAAGCAAAACATAATATACAATAGATACTGGTAAAACCGGTGACCATGACAGCAGGCTTGCATATGGAGCACGAAAACAGGTTTTCTTCTTGGAACATATGGCCAAGTCTTATTTTTCTTTTTTAGCTTAAGTGGAATACACAAAACAAAATACTGTAAGTGATGTTTACCAAATGCTCATCATAAAGTAAAAATTCCCTGGTTATGGAAACAATGATAAGGATGACACAAAGGACCATAGTAAGGTTGTCCCTGATTTCTGGAAGGTGGTTTTGCAAACTTGGTGCCTTGCAGGTGTGTGCAGATCCTTCAGGTCGAGGACAAACTTGGGAGGTCAGGGCCAGTTATCCAAAGGCATCCACTTCTCCCATGCTCTGCTCTGCTTGCCTGTTTCTCTGCCCTCACTTTAGGTAAGGGTTAGGTATTCCTTAATAATGGTGATGATAATATTTATTATTAAATTATTTAGTGCTTACTATCAGCCAGATATGTCTCCAAGAGTTTTTACATTAATCTAAGAGGTTTAGATTAGTGGAGGCCCCTTTCAGCCAAGGCCCTTTTCCGCCAAGGAAATCAAGGCACAGAGAGGTTTACTAACTTGCCTAAAGTCACACAGCTAGGAATGACAAAGCCAGGATTCAGACCTGGGCACTACTACACCACTAACTGTCTTGCTCCAAGAAGGAGCTTGGTGGCCTCAGGATCTGGATTCATTCTTGGGTTTACGCCTTCAGCAGAGCCACCTGCATGATAAACCAGAAACCTACCACATTCTTTACATCAACCAAACACTGCAAGAAAATACAATTAAAAAGTGAGATTTCATTTAGGATGATGACCTCTCCCACCCCATCCCCCCCAAAAAACGCAAGACCTCCTAGCACTTGTGCAATAATTTAACTTAGGACCCAAGAGAGTTAATTAATGAAAACTGCAAAATCAGAGTGGGGGTTAGTTAAGCTGAGTCAATTAGCATTAAATATATAGAAATATTTCATATTATTTCTTGTTTCTTTTTCTGGATAAACCCTATCATAAATTTATAAAGTTCTAGAAAATATTCTTTGAGAATTTTAATCTAAATGAAAACTATAAAATGAAAATCCTTAAAATAATGTTAAAAACTAAAAAAGACTCTCCAGAAATTGACTCCAACAATTATATGAACTTAATGAATTTTAAACCATAAGTAGCACAGCAGAGGGGAAAGGGAAACACTCTTTAATAAATGTTGTTGGAACAAGTCTATAACTCGGTAGCAGATGGACAAAGTTGTTTTACTCCCCAAACTGCAAAATAATGCAGGTGAGTTAGGAAATTAAATATTTAAAAATCTTTAAAACTCTAGTTCATCCAACTGGGAAAGAGAAATAAACTTATGGATGAAGAAATGAAAGATATTATCAGTTCTAAGATGTGTAGGCATTTTAAAAATTTATAAATGCATAATGGAACATATTTTGTACAGGTCAAAAGAAAAACAACAGTCAAGAAATTGTATTTGTAAGAACATGTGACAAAAGCTGTATGTTAAGAACATATAAAGAATCAAACCAAAAGTATCTATTAAATGCCCAGATTTCATTCTATGAGTGATTCAAAGAAGATTAATTAAGACTTTACATGGAAGGAAATAGAGACAAAAGCAACAAATAAAACATTGTCATATTCAATAACAAAAGAAAGGTATTTAACGCAACTGAAAGAACTATACTACAAATGAGAACTTTTTGCTTAATTGTGTTTAAAACTCTAGCTCCTGCTGCAATGTTTAACACATAGATGGTCTTAGAAAAATTATTTGAAACACGAGAATAGGCAAAAATTTCTAAGTTCTTTCCGAGGAGTGCTGACTTGCACCTTTGATTGACTTTCTTTTGACTGGGCTATTTTCCAACTCTCTAGGCAAAGAGGTCAACTTGTGGATTTTTGTTCGATAGAGATGCAACTATGTCTGTCTGGTGGAAAAGACAACACCAAAGGTTAAATTTATGGTCTTACAGGATATTAACTAGTTTTCTATCTAACCCAGCAATCTTATCCCAACATTCCTTTATTAAACTGCTTATAAGTCCCCAGTCCCCCAAATGCTCCTTGAGTCAATTTTAACATTTTACTGGTTCCCTCATTAATTAATGAAATTTAATAATGTCTTTGGCACTGTTCATGTTATATTTGTATCAGAGTCATGATTTTACCTTTCTGAAAGTTTGCTTTCCAGCAGTTTCAGGCGTCACCGAATTGAAATATCCAAATGGACTCACCCAAGACAATTCAGCCGCCTTGCTTGAGCAGTGAACTTTGTTGGCTTCCAGGGGATTCTCAAATGGTGATGGACTTCAACTTTACTGATTCTGGTGGTGTTTTATACCCCCATCCACTGATTTTGTGGGTTTTTTTTTTTTTTTTTTTTTTTTTTTTTCTGGTTCATCATGGCCAATCAATCAGTCCCCATCCGTGGCAGTGATGAGTAAGAATTTGGTGATGCGGTCTGATGACTGGGGGATCCCTATCGAATGGACGATGGAGATTTACTCTCTATTGGAAGAGATGAGATAGAATCTGGTGTTTTAGTCTTTTTGTCTATTTGTATCTTTGTGAGATCAATTCAATTTGTGAAATAGCGGGTGCCCACTGGGAGGCAGCTCTTTGAAACCAAGTCGGGTGACCGTTTGTATTTGTCTTTACTTTGGATGGGTGATTGAAATGTAGGACTGAAGCTATAAGCTCTCCCTGTGTGTATGCATCTGTAACTTAAAACAGTCTTTACATCATGGCATATGAAATATTACTGCATCCAGAGGTTATTGATGAATTACCTCCCTTAAGTAATGACTGATAATAGGAATAAATAAGTGCTTAAGTGAATAAAATAGTCCCAAAATTCACAGAAAACAAAAAGAACAATACCTTTAATACTTAAAATGTGCTAAACTTTTAGGGAAAAAAATCATTCTTTCAGAAACTGCTAGCTTAGAAACATCATAAAAATCCATGTTTATATAATTAAAGTGACTCATCAGACAAATCTGACTGCTTTGACAGTTTTGATTTAAGAAAGAAAATATAAACAGTTTTATGTCTTTTCTCTGATTTTATCAGTACTAAGTAAAATATAAGCATATACTACTTTAGTTATAATTCTATAAAATTTAGGTTGGCTTTCACTTCAAGAGATTAATTTGAACATCCTAAATTCCTTATATTGATTTATTTATCAAATAAGCTAATATTACTCCTACAAAATGTTTAGGATGATTAAAAATGTATATTTGTGTTCAGTTAAATTGAATCATAATTTTAGCTAAGGTTTTTATAGCAGTAATTGTTTTAAAGTATGTCAGCTTAAATATAATTTCCAAGATTCTAGGTAACTTAAAAACTTGGAATAATATTAGATTAATTTAATTAATGAATAATCTTTTTTATTGCTCTTTTTATTGTGAAATATAACATATATACATAGAAGTGATAACTTTCCAAGTGCAATTTAACAAGCAGTTTGAGAGCAAATGTCAAAGAATTTTATGGGTTACAGTCCCACAGCTTCAGTTACTTCCTTATTGTGAAATATAACACATATGCAAAAAAGGTGATTACTTTCAAAGTACAATTTAACAAGTAGTTATATAGGAAATTTCCAAGAATGTTATGGGTTACAGTACCATAGTTTCAGTTATTTCCTTATTGTGAAATATAACATATATACAAAAAGGTGATAACTTTCAAATTACAATTTAACAAGACAGAGCAATCCTATCTTTGTGTAAGTATGTGTAAGTAGGAATGCATATGGCTGTAGAGTGTGTTATGTGTATCCAAGAACTTTGCTTGTCTGCTGAAATCCTTGTGTGTAACAGACAGTTCTCATTTACCTGCCTCCTTTTTTTCTATTTGAAATACTAAACTAGTTACTTTATTAAAAGTTACAATTAAGATGCATGGTTAAGATTATACTAATAGTAAAGGAGCAGAAAATTACAACTCTGCATGCAAGGCAATGAGTTTTTATTTTCAAAGAAAAAAGGATATTTTGTCCTGAAGCATCAGTTTGTTCCATAATATGCAAGAATATAATGAAATACAAAATTCCAGTGAATATTGAGTTTTCGAGAATCTGCAGGAATTAGATTTTATTTGCCTTGGTTTATAATATCCAAGTAAAAAAAAGGCATAAAACTGTTTTACAATATCCAAGTCCATTTTGACAAAGTTTGCCCAGTTTTAATGGGCTTATTCACATAGTAATTGTTTGGTGGTGGTTGTTGTGGTGGCTTTCATGAAACATTTACTGCTGTGTCCTATGGTAATGCAAAACTAGAACTTGGCTTTCTCTCTATTAAATGATAAATTGGTCTTGGAGCTCTACCAACAGGTAGGGAAAGGTTATTCTTTACCTTCTAGGTGATCTGCCCAAGAGCAGAGATTCTATACCTGACCAGAGTAGTTTTCTCTGTATTGTGTTAACTTTATCATGTCTTTGATCATTAAAAACAAAACAAAACAAAAAAGATAAATTATTTGTGAAAGAGCTAATGTGCCTAACAATCTTGTTGCCTTCTCCTATGTTCATTTAAAAATACTTTAGGGCCACATAGATTAAAAAAGTAACCAAGTATTGCTTCCCAGGCTCCCTATGATCCTATGTTAACCAAGTATTTGAATATCCTCTGATTATTCTTTTGATTTTTGTCTTTCCCAAATCAGGCCTTAAAATCTTAAAAAAGGGAGAGGATTGTCTTTTATACCTAAAACTGTCTTTGGAATTTCTCTGAGGGCCCTTGGAAACCACAAAGATTTGTTCTATCACCTTATAAAATGAAATATGCTAGAAATGATTAGTTTGTACAATATGCTCCATACTTCATCAGCTCAACACTATTATGAAAGTGGCATAAAAAAAAAAGTCCAACTGGATACATTTATATGGGTAAAATGTTTTTAATGTAAATATTTTAAAGCATATGCTTTACAGAAAGGTCTTGGAGAATTATAAATGCTTGTCTACAATATGTTCTTACTTTCAGGGATAGAATGATTAAACCCTTATGAAATAGTACTTATTCCGGTTTGCTTGTGCTGCTGAAAACCGGAAGCAAAATGGATTGGTTTTTATAAAGGGGGTTTATTTGGTTATAAATTTAGAGTTCTAAGGCCATAAAAGTGTCCAAACTAACACATCAACAAGAGGATACCTTCCCTGAAGAAGGGCTGATGGTGTCCAGAACTCCTCTGATAGCCAGGAAGTCACGGGGCTGGCATCTCCTGTTCCTTTGCTCCCGGGTTGTGTTTCAAAACGGCTTCTCCAAATTGTCTCTGAGTTTCTCTTAGCTTCTCAGGGGCAAACTTTGGGCTTCATCCCTTAGCTTAGCATCTCCAAATGTCCTCCTGTCCACATCTCCAGCCATCTCTAAGCATCAGCAAGCATCTGGGTCCATGTTGGCTGTTAGCTTCTCTCTTAAATACTCCAGTGAACCAATCAAGACCCACCCTGAATGGGCAGGGCCACACCTCCATGGAAATACTCTAATCAAAAGTATCACCCACAGTTGGATGAGTCACATCTTCATGGAAACACTCAATCAATACTTCCCACCCTAATCAAAAGACTAATAAATCTGTCCCCACAAGATTGCATTAAAGAACATGGCTTTTTGGGGGACATAATATATCCAAACCGGCACAGTAATGTACTGACCCCAATAGAGAATTTACTTTCTTACGTGCTGATATATTATAAATTAACCACAACTATTCGGTCTCACTATCAAAGAGTTGTCTGCTTCCCTTTGATGCTTGCCTGAAGGCTCTGCTGTGAGCTAGGATTTTGTGCCTTCAACAAAGGGCAGTTACAGAGCCCCATAGAAACGACCATGAGGTGAGCTCAACTATTGATTCTCCAGGAATGGACTCTGCGTACAGGCTTTTGAAGTGACATTGCTGAGGCAACGTTCAGACTGTACCAGTGACCTGGGTTGGAATTTCTAGGACTCTTTTTCATCCAGATCCAGACGTACTTCTTGAAAGCAGACTGCTGACCTAAGATGCAACCACACAAGGATCGATTACCTAGGGCTGAGTGAATTAAAGAGGGAAATGTAATTGTGGTTTTTTTTATTTGGAATACTGTTGGTATTATTTTTAAATCTCTATTTGTTCATGGAGCTAGAAAGAAGCCCTTTCTTTTTCTTTTCAAGGTATGACTAATTCTCAGGATAGTAACCTTTCCTTTCAAAACTGAAGTGAAACCTTATTTAATGGTATCTGATGCTCACTGACCTCTCAGAATTCTTAAACAAATACCTTTACTAACTCTCCTTAATTGTCATAACAATATAGTAATTTGTGTATGTGCAATAATAATTTGTCTGCCTTTTTCCAAGGAAATAATGGGGTAAATCAACTGAGCAATGAAGACTATATCTGGAGTGATGTATTTGAGAATGATTCTCACTGTCAAGGTATGAGAAGCCCGCAATTAAGGATCCAGGTTGACTTGACTGGTGGAGCCAGTGCCTACAGTTCTCAGGGAAGCTGCCCAGTACCTGGCTTACAGGTCCCACCTGACAACTGGTCAGGAAGGGCATTCCTGGCAGACCAGGGATCTTTGCAAATTTGGGGGACCTCAAGAAAGTAAGAACTAATACATACTGCAGGAGAAATATAGTGCATAGAGTATCTTGGGCTTGGTTTGGAGCCTTACAGTAGAAACGCAAGTAAAAGAATAATCTGAGATTTCTGGTGAAAATTTCCAGACTTATTTCTCTAGCTTGGGAATTGTGGATATTGCACGGCTCTGGGTTTGCAGAGCAAACTCAAGTTGGCCTCATGGTTAATGAGTATGCTTGTTACACCTATGTAAATAATCAAGCCAACCAAATCTTATTCGACCAGCCTTTTTGTAATGGAGGATGTCTTTGGAGTTTATTTCTGGTTGAAAGTGAAAGAAACTGTCAGAAAACCGTGCAAAACTTGGAAATAAGCAAAAGAGACTTCTGGGTGTTCTTTCTGGGTTTGCTCTTTTGACTTTCTACCAACTGGTCATTTTACAACTCTTTTTAAAAAATTATTGTGGTAACATATATATAACATAAATTTTTTAACCATTCCTAAGTGTGCAATTCAGTGGCATTAAATTCCTTTTACAATTTTGTGCTACCATCCCACATTCCAGTACTAAAATTTTTCATGACCCCAGATGGAAACTCTTTCCCCATTAGCTAATAACTCCCCTTTTCCTCTCCCCCTGGCCCCTGGGAGCCGTTAATCTGCCTCTGTCTCTATGAATTTGTATATTCGAGGTATTTCATATACTGTAAGTGAAATCTCACAGTATCTGTCCCTCTTTGTCTGGCTTGTTTCACTCAGCATGATATCTTCAATCAAGGTTTACCCATGTTGGAACTTGTTAGTTTACAACTCTTCAAAAGTTAACCTAAAGAGGTCTGGTTGAGATGCAAATCATTTCTGTCCAGTGGAAAAGATAACTCTCAAAGTTGCAGTTTATTACACTGTAAGATATCCACCAGATTTTATCTACCCCAGCAATCTTGCCCTAACATTCCCTTGCTAAATTGCCTATATCTTCCCAGCTCTATAAATGCTCCTTGAGCCAATATTAGTGTCTTACCAGATCCCTCATTAATTAATGAGGTCGGTAAGATCTTTGACACATGTTCATTTTATATTTGCAGGGAAGTTACAATTTTACCTATTTTAGCAGAGGTTGAAATGCCTGTTAAATAACTACAGGGCCACACAGATGAAGGTGCAGATTGTGCACTTCCAAGGCGTGAGTAGGAGGCTGAAATCTAGCTCAGGTTCCACCCACAAAGCCATCTACTCTGCCAGGGGGCTGTGTCCTTCCAGAGGAAGGGCACTTGTTCTTTTCACAAGGATGCGACTGTACAGCTGCCACCTTCTAACTCGCAGAAAAGCACTGATAGGCTAGCAGAAGCCCTAAATGCATCCATCAAAGTAATAAAAATATTTAAAAACTATAAAACCCAGTGAAGGAGGCACTGTGTGAAAATGGTACAAATATATTGTGGGTGAGCCAGAAGTATTTTCAGTCTTGGGAAAGCAACATGGCAACATACAGCAAGTGATGAAGTGCACCATAATTTTAATTTAATGATTCTACTTTAGGGTACAAGAGGATAGATTCTTTCCCTTTCTCCTTCCCAAATAGAAATGTGTATACAACAGCATGTTAATAACATCAAAATAATGGGAAACACTATACACAGTTTGGACTATGGCAATACCTGGGAGTTTCCATAAACTTGTAGATTTTTGAAAAAGAACAGAATTTAACAATGTAAACTTTTTGATGGCAGGAATCTGTCTCCCCTACACCTGTAGCACTGGCAGGTGTGGTGCTCATTAAAAATGTAAAAACAGAATACATTTGTTAGGATAAAGACACTTAATATAGTCCTGTAAATACATCTATAATGGTCCAATTTCAATGATGCTGGAAAGGATTGGAGCCAGGTAGTGGAGGCTATCAGGTGCCAGGCTGCAGAGTTTGAACTTTATGCTCTGGCAATATTTTCAAGCTGGAGGATGTTTTTCAAGATGAGAAGCAACATGTTGAAAACAGTGTTTTAGGAAGTAGTTATGACTGTTTGGACAAAGATTAATGTGGGATAGAGATGGCTTCGGTATTCCTAGTCTTGAAAACTGACAGATGATCAGTTGAAATATTCTCTGTTTATATATGATAAAGGAGCATTTGATGTGATATGAATAGTAAAGAGCTTAGTACTTCTTTTTTTCTGTAAAGTTGTTTAAAGTTCTAATAAATTTGGTAGTAATAATCTTCTCATTCTTTTTACAATCTTAATTGACCAGGTTCTCTGTTACGTAGAAACACATCTTGGATTTCCATGGGATTATTGCTAGAGGGCGACCTAATCATGTCCACTTTACATCTCGAGGGCCTGACTGCTCAACGTGTAGCATCCTCAGGTGCTTAAATGCAGAATTTGGGCTCCCCCTGAGACTTACAGAATCAGAGTCTGTGTTTTGACAGACTCCCCAGTGATTTGCGTGTACATTAAAGTTTGGGAAGTGTTTCCTGGGCACACAGAGCTCTCCATTCAATCGCTCACCTGCTGTTTCTATCCTCTCCCCTCTGTTCCTCCACATATTTGCTTTTTTTCCTGCTGCATTGTCCAATTTTTCAGCTTCTCTGCCCCCAGCCCCCACCATAACTAGTGCACAAGGGAAAGAAAAAGAGGACAGGAGTGGATTTTTAAACCAACCCAGCACAACCCACAGCTGCTCAGCTAGTCCCTAGGGCTGGCACTTTTTAAAGGCAACACAAGAGCAGCTGTTTCAATTCTCTTGTGTTTCTGTGGGATAAGCAGATAAATTCCACTTTTTGATTTACCAAAACAGAAATAGAGGACAGCTGCTTCTTAAAGTGCATTTACCACTGGGGTCCCATTTTAAAAGTTAAGATTTAGCTCTTAAAATCAGTCTGTCTGGAAAACCAAATGGCATAAACCAGCAGCCTTCCCCACGCTCTCCCAAAGCAGGAGGAAAGGAGGAGAGGAAGTCTGTCTGCCTGTGGGCGAGGTCTGTCTTTTTAACCAGCCCGGGTCCTGGCGGAAATGAGCTTGGTGGGAGAGGCTCTTTGCATCCTTGCAATTGTTCGTCTCCATGAGGACTCTGGCAAATTGGAGCAATGAGGTCCAATTTATGCTGGTGGGATCCTGCCAACCTGCACCCCCATTTCCCAGCAATCTTACTGCACTTAGAGTTAGCCTTTGGCTTGCCCTTAACACAGGGAGGTGAGACTGAGCAGAGGAGGTCCTCCAGGGGTGGGAACTGCCACATTCCCATTGCAGCAACCAGAGTTGTGACCCATAAGTTCAACCATGTCCTACGACTCTAGATCAACAGCCCCCAGATTTCCTGGGCATCAGAGTCACTTGGAAGGCTTGTTCAAACACAGATTGCTGAGCCCCACTCCTAGGGTTTCTGGTTCAGTAAGTCTAGAATGGGACCCAAGTGTTTGCACTTTTAATAAGTCCCCAGGGGAAGCTGATGCTTCATATATTCTAAGGCATCCTCCTTTGCTGCCTGTGCATTCCCGCAATTGAAAATTGTGGCAGGCCTGAGGAATTTCTGTAGATATTAGTTAGCTTTATTGTTTGTTTGCTTTTCTTCCATTTAAAAGCCCATTTTACACTGTCTAAAGATCTAAGATGGAAAGATGATCAAATTTAGCTCAGCCCCATGTGAGGGCAGGTTTACTTTCTGGATTTCAGTCTAGTTTTGCAGGCACACAGGCTTTCTGCTGAAGAACCCACCTCTTGTCCATAATGCCACAACCAAGAAGGTGGGACTAAAGGGCAACCACAAAGAAGGACGGGAAAATCCCTGTGATCCCAGGGCATCCAGCAATGCTTGTAAGGGGGCCACGAGCACCTTCGCTTCTGCCTGAGAATGTAAATGTCTCAGTCACCCCATAACCAATAGCACAGTGAGACTACTAGAAACTTTGATGGGTCTCCTGCACAGTCCCCATTCACCGTACCACTTTCTTCCCACCTCCTTATATCAGCATTTGCAATTAATTTTTTTAAGTTAAGGTAGTGTTCTGTTAAAAAGCAAATAATCTCAAGGGGGTGGGGTGGGTGGTAAGCCACTATCAGTCACGGAAGTCTGAGTTAGTGCATCAAAGTTTGGATAAAAGGGAAGGAGGAAAGATGGATCAAAACACAGAAAGCCAGGTCTACCTGAAAAGCTCAGTGCAGATTGTAGTTGGAATGAGGGTAAGAGACACCTGGAGATAGAGGAGACCAGAAGTCAGAGGGTGACAAAGAACACTCTCTCCTTGGATTTTTTTGTGTTAGAGTCTGCCCTATACGTGCATCTAGACAGATTGGCATCATGTTCAGACGGTCTTCTCTTCCCAGAAGTAAACAACCTTAATCTTACATGCTTCTTAAAAGTTACGGCATTTCATAATTGCACTTGATGGTCTTCTGTTGTCCACTAAAAAATAATCACTTGCGACTGCATCAGGCCCTGTCATGGTCACCACTGAGATTAGGTTTCTTCACTTGTCCTAATCTCGGATGTGACAATTTTCTACTCACCTGTCCAAGACAGTTACTTGCCCAGGATTTATATTTTAATTATCATTTATTTCCCTGAGTACAAAAATAATACCTGTTCACTGTATCAAGAACTTAGTGAGTCTGAGATTTTACCCTGCTTGCTGGCTAATTAGTTAACTTACCACAATTCCATGGATACTGGCAGAAGACACAAGACTCCTGGGTCAGAGTCAAAGAACTTTACTACTCACAGCATTAGCAGTGGTGAGAATATCAGCATTTGCACAGGTTCCCTGAGCATCCATTTCCCCCAGGGTGATGCAAAAAGGGCCAGGTGACACCTGCACATGCAGTGGGTTGCACTTTAGGAGAGGAAACTTGATCTTTTATAATGGGCAGGAAGCTTTCCTGACTTTTGTCCCAGAGGGAGACAGTATCTTTATTATAATGGACAGTTAAACCTGCCCTTTGCTCCAGAGGGAGACATTATCTCTATCTTCCCAGTTTGTTCGTTATACAAACATCCTTGAAAAGATAGCCCAGAACAAAGGCAGTCAGTGCCTCTGCTCACAAAATGTACAAAATCACCAGAGACCCACAGATAATAGTTTCCCATTCCACCAGAGAAAATAAGCACCAGTAACAGAAAAGATATGTTGTGATCTTATTTCTTATAGCTAAGCATTATTACCATGGGGTATAGCCTTACAAACCTTTTTCTATTCCATGCTGTTAAATGCGTTATTTCCCATAAATATCTGACAACTTTTCATGTCATTAAATCATATTCTATAACATAGTATTTAATAGTTGCACAGTAGTGCATTGCATGCATATATCACAATTTATTTACCAGTCTTCTGCTGTTGGATATTTAGTTTGTTGGTTTTATAAATATCTTCTTCAGGCTGAGTATATTTTAAAGAAAGCTTCATATCTGAAAAGAAAATATAACATCTTTCATATTTCTATTCAGCAAGTCCTTATTTGGGGAAAAAACATACATAAAATGTGACCTCTGACTTTGGGACATTTAGGAAAAATATATTTGAGCAAGAGAATGCCTTTTTACCAATTGAATAGGGCTAGTTTAATGTAATGTAACAGAAAGGCAAATTGTAACAGAAGGTATAACATGCCCAGAACTGATTCCTGAGCCATTGAATTCCATAGATAAGCCAGGCCCAAAAGATATACCAGTGGCTTGGAACTCATGAGGCTATTTAGGCAGAGATGGAAAAACACTAACATATATATACAAAGTTGTTAAAGGCCCAGGTTCCACTTAATGGAATTACATTAATTTTATATATATTAAAAAATTAGGGTTAGGGTTAAGGTTAGCCATAATTTTATATATATATATGTATATATAAAGTTGTTGTTAAAGGTCCAGGTTCCACTTAATGGAATTCCTTTCATAAAACTTGGAAGACATCCAGAGTAAAATCATTCGTGTTGCATAGCGAATGCTAAACTGATCATATCTGACCTGCTCCGTGTAAGGGGCTGTCCACTGTTCCCAACACAGCACCACGGAAAAGCTCAAAATAGTATTAATTGTCCAGAACACATTTTAGAAAGTCTTTCAGGGAGAGGTGGGTGTGGGCATGCATGCATCTGCCAACGTGTTAGAGAGTAATAACAGTTCCTCCTTTCTTGTAACCCAGCACATTCGAGTTTGAGGTCAGTGGCTGGGTCTTATGCTTCAGTGTATTTTCACTGCCCAGCACAGAGGTTCCTCAGTGCAGTCTGCAGACCCTTAGCTGCTTGCAAAAATGGGATTCCAGGGTCAAATGTCCTTCTGACTGCAGGACTTCTCAGAGCCCTTAATAAGCCAGTGTTGACTGGGAGTTTTCTTTCTTAAATTTTCCAAATTTTCCTAAATCTTTTTTGACTGTGGAATAATTCTTTCATGGAGCTCATTGCAAGCCAGTTGTTGAACAGAACTAAGCTTGAGACTTGCTGGCCTACCCAACAGTGTGGAAATGGGATGATACTATGATGGTATCTGCCTGGAAACCCCAGGACCCTGAATATCTAATCATGTCCTTAACAAGCTGCTTCTCCCCATAAAGGTCAGTAAGGGAAATAAATGCCCAGAGGATGAGAAGTGAATTTGACCCTTTCTATTACTATTGAGATTTGACCCCAATCCAAACACAGTGGAAGAGAATGGACCATGTAAAGAATGCCTTTTGTCCACTTTAGATCAAGTCTAGAGCCTAGAACAAGGAGAGCTGAAGGGCCTCCTCTCTCCTTTGTGCACATTTTTTATCTTCTCACTCTGAGGATGTGAAAATGTTGCGCCAAAGAGGAGAAGAAGAAAGAGAACGCTGGCCTCACTCAAGGCTCTCTCAGGCATTGGCGTGCTGGGTGGGACGGCATCCTCCACCTTTCTGACCCCCGGCTGAGGCAGTCCAAAGAGCCCCAGAGGTTCTCCACCAGAGGAAGAGGGACCTGTCACCCTAGCTGCCTCTTGGACTCTGAGCATCATCAGGGAAGCATCTCACCAATCCATCCATCCATCCATCCATCCATCCATCCGTCCATCCATCCATTCACACTAACACTAACTCTGTGCTGGGAATCGGCAGGGGCTGGGGTGCCCCGGAGGAGGTCTCTGTGCTCAAGAAGAGCTCCCTTCCTTTGCTTCTGGGGGCTGGGGGCAGAGAGAGACGGAAGATAATCAAAGCAACAGATGAGTATATGTCAGGGACAATAAGTGTTGTGGAGAGAAATAAAGCAGGGGAGGAGGACAGGGAACGTTTTGTTCTCTGGATTCTCAGCACCTGACACAAAGTAGGTGTGCAATAAATTTTATTAAATCAATGAATTATCCTCACTGGAACTTCAAGAGGTGGGTATTATTATCTTCATTTTAAAGCTAAGGAAACTGAGATTCAAAAGGGACTAAGTCACTTGCCCAAAGTCGTGCAGCTGATTGACACAATAAGTCTTTGAACATGAATGTTCTGGCCTCAGAGCCCAAGATTGAGGACCCTGTGTTATATTAGTGCATCTCCCTGCTCTTTTGAAGCTTATAGCTCGAAGTTTAAAACTGAGGTTTGCTTTGATAGAGAATAATAATAACAAGAATGGAACCATCCTTACAGCCTTAAAGAATAAAAAATCTAAGACTCTATGCTGCATGTTAGTGTGATGGAGTTGGGGAAACACCCTTTAGCAATCCAAGTCCCAAAATTGGAGAGATGAATTTTACGTGGGCAATAATACCAAAATTATTCAAAGGTGCTATCACCAAACAAAATGGGGATTTTTTAATGTAATAAACAAAACCTAAGGAACGCTGATCCATTTATTGGCTTGGAGTTCAACCTTCCAAACATGCAGCCTTCACCATCACATTAAAGATGAGAACATCAAAGTATAGGGTTGGGACACTGAAAAAAAAAGAACAAAGCTTTTCTCTACTTGCTAGTTCATATCTTATAAAATGCCATTTCCTCTGGTGGGAATTATTTCATAAGCAAGTTTAGTTCTTTTCTGAGGTGGCATCTTATCTTCCCTCCTTCCTTCCTGGAGAAAATCCTCCCCTCTCCTCTGTCCTTAAACCCTGATCTTCCCCTCTGAAGTCCACCAAAAATGCAAAGATTTTCAACCCAGTGAGCAAAATCCAGTGAGCTAAGAGAAACTTACCCACACAAGTTCCCATGAGGAATATTCCGCCCTTAGAATAATCATGTACTGCCTCACGGACCACAGAACGGGAGGTAAAGAACTGAAAATTAAAATACAGGTGGAAAGATCACAGAAGCTCAGGCTCTTTCAGCAACAAGAGGGAGTGTGACAACTTAAAAAGACTATTCTGTTAAAAAAGATAAAAAAGGGAATAATAACCCATGTGCCACTTCACAGTGGCAATTACATGAGAATGTGTTTTATTATTCATAAGTACCTGAAAAGCCAGCCTAGCATAGCACCCAGGAGATCCCTATTTCTGCTAAAAGCAAACTTTAAATTAGAGACCTAGATGAAAGAACCAGAATTTCCTGATTCAGACAACAGTGAAATAACCATAAATGTTGAAATCCCATAGTAAGCATTCAGAAGGGTGTTTTGCCTTTGTGGCAAATTCCAACCCTCAGGCTTTCGGGGGAAACTGGGTGAGTTTGTGTCCAGAGATGAAGTACTGGCATCTGCTGGCAGAGCCGGTGTGCTGGGCCCTGGCTCTGTCCCCTTGCTCCCCACTGTGATCTTCCTCCAGGAAAGCTAACTACTCTTTGATTTGTCCGCAGCGGACCATCAACCATAGTTGCCCCATATAACAACTACAAGGTTCTTAAAGTAGCTATTTCACCAAAAAGCCATACATGCATTTTGAAAGGTTATCTGTCTCTCATAACATCCTGTATCTTGGTATTATTAAATTAGCAGAACTTTTGGGAAATGTATGGGTATATTTTGTGACTTTTCAGGTTTTGCCTTGGCTGCTGGAGGGTAGCTGTGCCTAAAATGAAGCCCATTAAGTACCGAGTTATTTCCAAAGGGGGTCCAAGCTCCTTCCTTGCAGTTTGCAGAAACTGTCCCAGAGCCAGCTGCCTCCTCCAGTCGAGATCCCGGGCTGGCTGGAAGCCATGACGGGGGGTGAGAAACACGTCCTTGGGTCTCCTAATCCCAATGGCACCATGAAAATGATGAGTTCATGAGAATTCACAAAAAATAGGGAGACTTTCCAGTTAACTGCCAGGGACACATGATTCATGGGCTGAGGGTGACTTGGGCTGGTGTGGTCGCCATCATGTCTCCATGCCACGTGCTCCTCTGCAATGCCACCTTGCAACACATCCTCACTAAGAGGGAGAGTCGGGTCCACTCCCCTTGAATCTGGGGAGCTTGACTGCTTTGGACAACAGAGGGTGGCAGAAGGGGTGCTGGAGACTCGCAAGGCTGGGCCAGGAAGGGCGAGGCTGGGCCGGGGCTTGGGGCCTGGGCTCCCTGAGACCACATGAGGGCGCTCAGGATGGCAGTGCTGGCCCTGGAGCCCGCCCAGCCCAGGATCCCACCATGGGAGTGAAGGAGCCTTTGGATATGATTCTGGCCCCCAGCTGAAGCCCCAGACACTCTGGAGCAAAGGCAAGCAATCACTTCGAGTTCCTGACCCACTGAATCCGTGATCTGCCTGTTAAGTGTGGAGTTAATTTGTTGAGTGGCAATAGCAGGTGGGAATGAGGGCATGGCCCGTAATAAAGTAGGCATGAACCTGAGCTTCACCTGGGTAGTCAGATCCCTGGAAGCCAAAATTACCAATATACCAATTGAAAAAAACTATCCTTAGCATTTGCCAATTACTGAACCTTAGCAAGAAAGTGTTTGGGGTTGCAACTTATCTCTTATCAGGTGGTTACTGGCTTGGCCCTTGGAGAAAGGAGACATGCAGTTGAGGCCTAATTCTGCCACTTACCAGCTGTGAACTTGAACAAGGTACTTTACGTCTCTTTGCCTCCAGTCCTTGTCTGCAAATCAAGAATACCAACTTATCCCAGGGCTATTGGGAGGCGTTGTAGCATGCTTATAGTTAAGTGCATATAGTAAGTGCTCAATAAATGTTTTCAGCCATTATTTGTTACAAGCATTAGAGAAAAGGCTGAACTTGACTCTCAGTTTTCCTATCCAAGCTTTCTCAGGTTTCTGTCCTTTGAATTCTCGGGGGAAAGAATTCTCCAGCAAACTCTGCAACAGAGTTATTTCGAGGAATATATTGCTGCAAATGTGGATAGCTTTTAGCCATGAAATAAGCACTGTCACCAGAGAAGGCTCAGAGCATTTTAAGATAAATAAATAATATGCTGAAGTAGCAGTCACAATAATAACTATTAAACAGAAGCCAGGGCATGGCATTAGATACTTTTCCATGCTCAAAGAGAAATTTGCTGCCCACATATTTACATTTGCCATTATTTGGGATACAAACAAATCAATTTGTATTAATGTGACTTATTGAAAGTCACCCACCACGTAATACAGGTATGAAACCCAATGAATCTTTTGAGGTATGGATTTGATTTTCTGGGTACTTTTTGGGCCTGAAGTCTGCCATCTAGTGGCCATATTGATTAGTGCAGACACTGTCAAACCAGTGGAAAAAAAAAAAAGAAACGAATGTTTATCAAGGATTTATTGATAAACCAGGCATTGCCAGCAGGTACTTTATTTCTTTATATCGTTTAGTCTTGTCCAATCTTTGCTGTGAATATGTCATTGCCGTAACTCCTCATAAGCATATGAAAAGCAAAGGAGAAGTTTCTCCTAAGGTTACATGGAGATTGAATGGGAGAAAACCGCAAAGAGGGATCCAGAAATAAGGAGTTCTAAAACTTCTTCCACGACCATAGGCACTAAATAGATCAATGGATTTAAATATTGCCTGAGACACATGAAGTGCATAAAAGGTAGCTACAGTGATGCTGTTGATAATTATATTACAAGATTCTTGAGAACTGAGCCCATGTGCTGTTTGTATCCTCCATAGTTCCTTGGTTAGTATGCACTCAATAAATACATTCTGGTTAATGGGTTGAATCAACCCTCTAAAAGAAAGGAGGTGGATATCAATCACAAAAAAAAAATCTCTTCTCTTCTAGTGCCTGAAAGATTAACCCTAGGATCTGAGACCGTGAAGCCAAATCATTGATTCATGAGGGATAGATGGGATTTGGGGGTGGAAGTTCTAGAAGAGAAGTAAATAAGAACATCTAGAGGAGCATTCTACCCAATCCTGGTATTTGGAAGATGAGGTTTAATTAAGATAAAAATGTCTGTAGGCACATCATAGCATGATGGAATAGGAGGTCTGACTGGCAGGGACATATATTTTATTTCTTTGGCAAGATGCTTGGAGGTAGGCAACTCAATGAAGCCAGGATGCTGGGTGAAAATGTGATTCTCTGGGCCTTTTCCTCATGTTCACAAGATGGCTCTGCACTTCAGTGATCACATTTTCATACAATTGCAGGAAAAACCAGGCTAGGCAGAAATGTAAGCTTCTATAATGCTCTTCTATCTTGAAACATGGTAATTCCCTGTTTAACTTTCTAAGGAGCTGCCACACTGTTTTTCACCACAGCTGCACCATTTTACAATCCCACCAACAATGCACAAGGGTTCCTGTTTCTCTGCATGCTTTCCAACACTTGTTATTTTCTATTTATATTTCTGTTTTTCTGGTGGGTGTGACATGGTATCTCATTGTGGTTTTGATTTGTATTTTCCTAATGGCAAATCATATCGAGCATCTTTTCATGTGCTTCTTGGCTATTTGTATATCTGCTTTGGAGAAATGTCTACACAAATCCTTTCTCCATTTTTAAATTGGGTTGTTAGACTCCTTGTTGAGTTGTAGGAGGTCTTTATATATTCAGGATATTAAACACTTACCAGATATATGGCTTCCAAATGTTTTCTCCCGATCTGTACGTTGTCTTTTCAGTTGGATAATGTCCTTTGATGCACAAAATTTGTTAATTTTTATGATGTCTCATTTATCTATTTTTTTGTCTTTTGTTGCTTGAGCTTTTGGTGTAAAGTCTAAGAATCCTTTACCTAATTCAAGGTCCTGAGGTTGTTCTGCTATGTTTTCTTCTCGGAGTTTTACGGTTTCAGTTCTTGTTTGTAGGTCTTTGGCCCATTATGAGTTGATTTTTGAATAAGGTGTGAAGTAGGTGTCCTCCTTCATTCTTTTGCATGTGGACATCCAGTTTCCCCAGCACATTTGTTAAAGAAACTATTCTTTCTCCATTGGGTGGATTCAGTACCCATGTCAAAAATCAACTGGCCAGAGCCCTCAATCTTGGGGCTTGTCCTTATGAAGCTTGTTACTCGAAAGGAGAGGCTAAGCCTACTTATAATTGTGCCTAAGAGCCTCCTCCAGAGAACCTCTTTGTTGCTAAGATGTGGCCCCCTTGCTCTCTAAGCCCACTCGGCAGGTGAACTCACTGCCCTCCCCACTATGTGGGTCAAGACCCCAGGGGTGTACATCTCCCCAGCAATGCAGGACATGACTCCTGGGGATGAGCCTGGACCCAGCATCATGGGATTGAGAAAATCTTCTTGACCAAAAGGGGAAAGTGAAATGAAACAAAATAAAGTTTCAGTGGCTGAGAGATCTCAAATGGAGTCAAGAGGTCACTCTGGAGGGCACTCTTATGTGCTATATAGATATCGCTTTCTAGGTTTTAGTGCATTGGAATAGTTAGAAGGAAATACCTGAAACTGTTGAACTGCAACCCATTAGCCTTGATTCTTGAAGATGATTGTGAAACTCTGTAGCCTACATGGTGTGATGGTGTGATTGTGAAAACCTTGTGGCTCACACTCCCTTTGTTCAGGGTATGGATGGATGAGTAGGAAAATGGGGACAAAAACTAAATGAAAAATTGGGTGGGATGAGGGGGATGGAATGATTTGGGTGTTGTTTTTTACTTTTATTTTTCTATTCTTCTTTTAATTCTTTTTGGAGTAATGAAAATGTTAAAAAATTGGTTGTGCTAATGAATGCACAACTATATGGTGGAACCGTGAACAGTTGATTGCACAGCCTGGATGATTGTATGGTATGTGAATATATCTCAATAAAACTAAGAAAAAAATAAATTGGCCATACGTGTGAGGGTGTGTTTCTGAAACATCAGATCTATTCCATTGGTCTATATGTCTGTCCTTGTGCGAGTTCCACACTGTTTTGATTACTGTAGCTATGAATAAGTTTTAAAATAGGGCAGTGTGACTCATCCAATTTCGTTCTTTTTCATGATGGTTTTGGCTGTTCAGGGCCTCTTACTGTGCGATGTGAATTTGTTGACCAGCTTTTTCATTTCTGTAAGGAAGGGTATTGGAATTTTGATTAGGATTGCATTGAATGTGTATATCACTTTGGGTAGAAATGACATGTTAAGTATATTTAGTCTTTCAATCCATAAACATGGAATGTCCTTCAGTCTGTTTAGGTTTTCTCTAATTTCTTCAGCAATGTTTTATAGTTGCCTGTGTATGAGTCTTTAAGTACAAGTACAAGTCAGATAAATTTATTCCTAGATATTTGATTCTTTTAGTTGCTATTGTAAATGGAATATTTTTCTTGATTCTTATTTAGATTGTTCATTACTAGTGTATAGAAGCAGATTTATTTTTGTGTATTGATCTTGAATCATGCCACTTTGCTAAATTTATTAGCTCTTAGCTTTGTTGTGGCTTTTTCAGGATTTTGTAGATATAGGATCGTGTCACTACAAATAGGGAAAATCTTATTACCAGGGGATGGGGTGGGGATAGGGAAGTTAAGCTTAAAATATACTGGGTTTCTATTAGGAATGATGAAATGGGTTTGGGAATGGATGATGGTAATGGTAGCACAACATTGTGAATGCATTTAACAGCACTGAAATATATAACTAACTATAATTGAAAGAGGAAATGTTACAATGAATATATGGTAACAGCATTAAAAATTTTAAAAAAAATCCATGAAACCACAGTACACAAACAGTGAACATTAAGTTAAACCAAGAGCTTTAACTACTGGAGCAATTATCAAAATCTGCTATCAATTGGAACAAATGTTCCACACTAGTGCAAGGTGGTGGTGGTAGGGTGATGTATGTGAATCTTGTATTTTATGCATGATTGTTCTATAAACTCACAACTTCTCTAATAAAGAAAAACAAGAGCCCATTGCATCCCAGACACAAGCTGGTACATGGGTTCTTTCTGAAAATAAACTCTGCCCTTTAAGTTGGAAAAAAAATCAACAATAGTATAAAATTTGTCAAATATTTTTTAACTGAGGTGACTTAATTAATAAATCAATTTCACTAGTAGCTCTCTTAACAATGAAAAACCTTCGTATTCTGGAATAAAATTCTAGTTGTGTATGATGTTAATTTTTAGAACTCAGGCCGTCAATTTGCTAATATTTAGGTAGGATTTTATATCTATTAATATTACTGAGATTGATCTAAAATTTTGTATGTATGTACTTATTTGCTTTAGATAATAGATAATGATGTTGCTGGTAATTGCCTTCTGTATCTTTTATTCATTTTATACTTATTATTTTAAGGATACTTCTTGTGAATAGCCCATAGTTGAATTTTGTTGTTTATCACACAATCTTAGAGTCACTGATTTACCATATTTGCATGTTATGACTGTTGTTAAATTTAAGGATATTCTCTTATTAAGGAAACAGCATCTTCTAGACTTCTGTAAAATTCTAAATGCAATTTTGAAATTTTCTTTTCATGCTTTATCTTATTCCAAGCAAATTTGTTGTTTATGTATCTTAGTCCTTTGCTTTTATTTATGTGTGCAGTTTCACTATGGTTTTATATCTTAATAAGTGATTCTAATGGTGGGTATTTCAAGCATGGTAAAGAGAGAAAAGGGAAAGGTTTGGGGGTCACTTAGTCTTAGGATCCCCTTTAAAGACTGCCATTTTGGTTGTTTTCCAATTCTGAATAATCAAGCTTAAGTTTGGGACTGAAAGAGTCCCATGGGAAGAAATGACCTTTAAGAACTTTTCCTATATGATTCAGGGTCTCATTTCCTATCACATGTTAAATTTTTTGTTTCTTGAATTATCAATTGATACTTTGCCAGCTAAGAATAGATACCTGAAGTCCAACAAAAAGCTCATGTAGAGCAAAATATGGGTGTATGTGTTGGTGTGAAGCTGTTATGTACCCCAGAAAAGGCCATGCTCTCTTAGTCCATTTCTGTGGGTGCAGACCCATTGAGTGGGACCTATTGATTATTTCAGTTGAGATGTGACCCATCCCATTCAAGGTGGGTGTTAATCCTTTTACTGGAGTCTTTTGTGAGGGGATTAAAGACAGAAAAAAACAAGAGAGAGCTTAGAGAGAAAAACCCTGGAGAAGCTGAGAGGACCCACACAAGCCCAGTGGCTCAGGCCACTAGAACGAGAAGCTGAAGGCAGTGAAATCCAAGAGTGAAGGACCAGCAGATGCTGGCCATGTGCCTTGCTCTCTGACAGAGGAACCCTGGATGCAGCTGCCTTTCTTCAGAGAGGGTATCTTCCTCTCGATGTATAAGGGAAACAGTGAGGTGCTTCCCAAAACTTACATCTCTTCCAAAGAGAGGAGTAATTTTCAAATGGTAAGAATCAACTACTTTTAAGAATGAGTAAATAATGCATTATAGCACTGTCTGAAGAACCTCTGTGGATCCCCCAATTTTATAGGACAGACCATTTCATAAGTTTCTTCCAGGACTAACAATAACTAAACTCTAGTGAATGGGTTTTAATAATTATCCATATTTTAATGAATTACATTTTATAGCAAATTCTGTTAGAAGGAAAATGAAGCATGATTTCTTTTCATGACTATTTTATGGTTAATGCTTACAAGTAAAATGTTTACTTAATTTTATTAGGTGGCCTAGAGTTTATGCCTGAACTACATCTAAAGTCAGAATATAATATTGTATTAGTTAGGGTTCTCTAGGGAAACAGAATCAATGAGAGGTGTCTATGACTATAAAATTTTTAAAAGTGACTCACACAACTGTGGGTGCATGAGTCCAAATTCTGTAGAGCAGTCAGCAAACTGTCAACTCCAAGGAAGATGTCCGATGAACTCGGGAAACGAACCAGCAACTTTGAAAAACTCCTCAGGAAATGAACTGGGATCTTCAATGAATGTGTTCGATGAACTCCTCAGGAAATGAACTGGCAACCTTGACGAACTTCTCAGGAAACACTTCTCTGGGCAGCTGAAGAAGAAGTGAAGGTCCTCTATCTGTCTCGCTTAAAAGTCTTCAACTGATTAATTGGATTAAATCCAGCCAATTACATTCTCTCATTGTGGAAGACACACCCTTTGGTAAGTCATCAGTCACAGCTGCAGTCAATTGACTGATGATTTAATAAACCAGCCTGTTGGTTTATTAACCAGCCACAAACGTCCTTGCAGTAATTGTTAGGCCAGTGTTTGCTTGACCAGACAGCTGGGTACTATCACCTGGCCAAGTTGACACACGAACCCAACCATCACAGATATACATATATTAAATTGCCTCACCTAGGCAGACCAACTTGAAAATATGTATTTATCATAGGAGGGAAATCCAGAAGAATGTTTGAACAGCTAGGAAGAATGTGTTTCACGTGAAAAGGGGCACATTGTGACCTGTGACTTACAGAAGACAACCAGACACTCACCTATTATACTTACCAGGACAGAGGTCATGCCCCAAAATGAACGTATGTGTATAAAAGTGTTTTATGATCATGGAGCAAGGTATGAAGTGGAAACACCTGACACTGGTTAATTAGGTGAATGAGACTGAAAATCACTTATTTGCATTTTATATGCTTCTGTTTAAATTTTTACAATTATTATGTTTGTAATGTTTTTAAAGTGCTTTAAATACTGAGATTGTTTCCTCTTTTTATTTTTTTCCCACCTATGATCTCCTTTAATTAAGATGCCCATGTTGATTTCTGAAAAGAGAGAATGTGAGAAAACCTAGAGAATTTGAAGGTACAACAATCCAACATCCTCATTTTACAGACTTGAAACTGAGGATAAATTTAAAGCGCTTTGCCCAGAGCCACACCACAAGGCGGTGGAGGCCAAACCAGAACTCTTGTCAGGCAGCCTGAGTTATCATCACAGACAAATGTAGTTCCCTCCACCAGAGACTCTCCTCGTGCTGTGAATCCATCTTCAAAGATTGTTCCTGATCATCCTGGACTGAGCTGCCAGAGAGTAGCTAAAGAGCACCCAAGATCCAGGTGTCAAGTATGGAGCCTAAAAGCATAGGGTCAGTATGGGAACCCCAGGCCCCCAAGTGTCTTGAAGACTGCGCACAGCAGTTTGCTTGACCTAGGACAGTTAAGGTTTAACCTACTCTCCTTGTAATATCAGTTGCTAAATGTAATCTATACCCAAAAGTACCTCCTCCCTGAGACTCCCTGAGATTCTGTTATCAATGAGATAATCTATAATCCTCACCTCCTCCCTATTGATTACAGTCAATCTCTCCCTACTCTGCACAATCTCCCACTCCCCACCTTATGCCCTCATACCCCCGGGAATGTCGAGCCCTATACCCAGCTTATTCAGCTCCTCCAAAGTGTGAAGTATTTTCACATTGAGCTCTGAACCCACTGCCATTCAGAGCAGCTCCTGAATCCATTCAGAGAAGGCCCTGAATTCAGGGCCATGTGACTCGACTTCCCACCCTGTCAGTAAGTCCCATAATAAAGGCTCATTTCTCAGAATGTGTCTGGTGCTTTCTTTAGTCCTTCAGCTACAAAAGCCCTCTTGGTTGGTGACACCATAGATGTCCTATGCATATATGCATCTGTGTGTAAAAACTCTTCAGGGAATACAAAACTATAAATATTGTTCTCGTGGGATTGTGAAAGACCCAAGAAACATCTATAAATGGAAAATGCAACATTAAAATTTAAAATTCTATGGACAGGTCAGGCAGCAGATTGGACATAGTAGAGCAGACAATTAGTGAACTAGAAGATAGAAAAAATATTTTAAATATAGCAAATTAAATCGTGGGTCATGTGACAGGATGCCATGAGAAGACTGCAGGATCATTTCTGTGATATTTTCGACACAAACATATAATCTGAATCTAATCATAGGAAACATCAGAAAAATCCACACTAGGGACCTTCTACATTACTGGCCTTCAATTTTCAAATGTATCAAGGTCATGAGTGTCAATGAAGACTAAGAAATTATTTCATACTAATGGAGACTATAGCGACACAACAATGAAATGCAATCCATGATTCAGAAATGGATTCTTTTCTTTCAAAGGGCACTGAGAGAAGTGGCAAAACTTAAAAGGTCTGAGGATTAAATGACAGAATGTATTAACATTAATTTTCTGACTGTGATGGTTATACTGTAATTGTGTAGAATGTCCTAGTTTGTAGGAAATACATACTAAAGTAATCAGCAGTGATGGGCATCACTTTGGCAATTTATTCTTTTAAATGGTTCAGCAGAAAAAAAGTTCTTTGTATAAAACTTGCAATTTTTTTCTCTAATTTTAAGACATAAGTTTTCAAAAAGTGAATCAAAAATAAATAGAAAAGGTGAAAAGCCTTAGGCAAAGTTTATTTCTCCATGAAGAAATATCTATAAATCAATATTTATAATTATTAAAATTATTTATAAGTTTGGTGGTAACATAATTTTAGTAGTCTAAACATTGACAACTGACATATCAGCAATCTATGAAAATGATAGCTATCTAAATCTTCATAGTTATACTGTGATAACTTACAAGTAAGCCATCAATTAACTCTACTGAAGTATTAACAATAATGTTTAAACAGCTGGAATTTTAAGCTGTTTGGCTATGTAACTTGATATAATGCTGATTTTCATTTGCGAAATCCATTTAAAAGTTTTAGATGCCAAGAAGCATAGTTTAAAACAATTTATTTAAAATTTTATCATACATATATATAAAAAACATTTTCCTTTAATATTTTCACATATCATATAATGGGAAAGCATTAAAATATTCTGTAAACAGCCTAGTAAATAAATCCTTATTATTTATCTTTCAGATCATAAACTTTCTCTTTAAAATTGGTACATATACTTGCAATGTTTTTAAAACTAGATCTTGATTTAGATTTGACTCATTGGTAGATCCTAGAGGAGAAGCTCTACAGCATCCAGATTCAAGCTCAACAGCAGCTAGAAAGGAAAAGAAAGAATTAAATCCTTAATCTAAAATACTTAATAGTTAAAACTAAGTACAAGTCAGTAAAGAAAGTTGAGAACTTTATTCATGTTAGAATGAAAAATATGCTTGTACAGCTACAGTAGAAAATACAATTACTATTACATATAATTTGCCCATATTTACACATTGAATTGTCACTGTGACTAAATATCAGGGCTTCTGGTTTCCTCATTCTTCATTCATTTATTCAAAACCATGTGCTAAGGTACTGTGACAAGCACTGGAATTATAAGATGAAAATGCCAAAGTCTACCCCTCCATAATTGTGTACTGTAACCTGAAAAACTATATGAACAGGCCACTTTCATACAAAGTCACATATATAACAGGTACAAAAACAGAGTACATTGGGACACATGGAAGGAACATCTATCCCAATTTGGTGTCAACATCACAGGCTTTTTAGTGGAGGTGACATGTAAGTTGCTACTCTAAGGATAAGCAAAAATTATGCCAGGAAGAAGCCTCCTGGAATTATATAAATAGTCTAGTTTGGTTACATGCCAGAGCAAGGGGGAGAGTAAGGGTAAGTGGGCAAGTGATAAGGCTGAGTAACTTATCAAGAACCATACTGATTTTCAGTGTTTTTATTCCATGCTAAGGAATTCGGAATTATCCTGAGGGCAAAAGAAGGCAAGGACAAAGTGAATGACTGGAGATTTAAAATGTCACTGTTCAAGTGACAGCTATTTGAATAGAAATTGCTTTACTAAGTATCATGAGATGAGCCTGTTTTTTGGCCTTCTATTGCTACTACAGTAAAGAGCAGTGGCTAATGCTTTCCTCATGTTTTCTGAGAAGAGTTTCAGTGGGCAGCCTGACAGTTCCCTAAGAATGGCAGAAGTGAAGGCAGGCTATATTCAGAAATAAAAAGGGGTACATGGACTTCCTGAGATGTTTAAAAGATTTGGAAAGATGATGATTAAATGAAGAATAATTATATTCTTAATTATGAATGTTTATGCTTTAATGTCTTTCATTAGATGTATGTAAGAAAAAAATATTTAACATTGCATCTAATATCCAAACTATAAAAAGGTATGGCATCTACTATTTATAGTTTATTTCAGAAATCAACACTATCTAAATTTAACTAGTAAATTTTATCAACATACCTGCTTGTAGTTCTCTAGCTACATTCTTTTCCAACTGCTGCTGCATCTATAATAAGTCAAATATTATTTATGATGTTTCAGTTAAATAAGACAGACAATATAGTAAGAATGACACATATCTTATGAAATATAGCCTTTAAATAATACTTCTAGAGACTAGATCTAAAGAAGAGATTGCTTAAATAAAACAAAATGTTTACTTATTTTAAGTTTAGATAATAGAGGGGAAGGTATATATACATCGATATACATCAATAATGTTATTAGATTAATCTGATAACAAGTACAATTAATATTTGGCCTACTGAATAGACATCATTTCAAAAGGGTGATAGTTAATCTTCATGGTACAAAGAAGGTTGAACAATTCAAGTCACATTTAACACTGAATGCATTACTTTATGGTTCTTAGCAAAACTCTGTTCTTTCTAAAAAGTTGAAACCAACTTTTTACTTTTCTAGATTTTTCCTTACAATAAAATATACTTGGAGCAGGGGAAATGGGACCCTGATGTTTAAAAGGTACAGAGATTCTGTTTGGGGTCATGAAAAAATCTTGGTAATGGATGGTGGTGATGGTAGCACAGCACTGTGAATGTAATTAACACCAATAGTGTACTAAAATTTGCTGAAATGGTAAATTTTATGTAATATATATATAGTATATACATATATATAGGATATATACATATATCAACAAAGAAAAAATAAAAATAAAAAATAAAATAAAGTATTAATAAAACAAACTTTCCATTCTTTACTTTTATAAAAGTAAAATCTAAAGTATATTCTATACTATTAATTTTTCAGCACAGAGTCATAAATACAGAAAATGAAGAAAGTGGGTACTGTGTCTGACTATCATGTGAAAATTCTACTGGCAAAAAAATTTTTTAACATTTTATACTACCTGTATCATTATGGAAACATTATTCATATGAATACAAAGAGTTCAGAAAATTTGCTTGAAGGAAGGATAAACGTAAATCAGAGACAGTTTTCAAACTTAGTTTCTTTGATCTATGACTTTCTAGAATTGGGAACAAAGAAAACAATGAACAACTCTAATGGTAACTTTGTTTTCCTTTACAGAAATTAGGATGAATTTTTTGAAACACTTGACTAATTGTAATTATAGTTACATTTACCTACTTAATTATGAAATGTGTAGGAATATTTCAAACTATATTTCAGTGTTCCCATCTAACAGAGTCTAAAACAGTATACTAATGGCTTAGTTTGCCAGGCTGCTGTGACAAATACCACAGTCCTTCCTCTGGGCCCCAAAAGACATGTGAATGAAATATATTTATTTCCTCACAACCTCCCCAAAGTCATACATTAGAACACCTCTAAGTATAAAGTCTCATCAAAATCCATGATGGGTGTCATCCTTCTGGGGCAAAGTTCCTCTCTGTGGACCTGTGAAACTTCAAAAACAAATTATCTGCTTCCCATACAATGGTGGGTCAGGCATAGGATAGATATTCCCATTCCAGAAGGGAGAAACTAGAAGGAAAACGGGTCAGAGGTCCCAAGCAAGTCTAAAACCCAGCAGGGCAAACTCCAGCAGATTCTGAATTCTGAGAATCACCTCTGGATTGATGCTTGTCTGCTGTGCCTGCTGGAGTGGCAGCACCACCCTTTCCCAGCACTGGGGCAGAGACCAGCATCTTCCTGAGTGGGGGGCAGGCTCCCCCTGAATGCAAGGGCCTGGGCCCCACCCTCTCTGAGCACTGGGGAGACAGCCACACTCTTCCTGAACATTAGGATGAGCCCCCACCCCTCTCCAAGCACCATGGATGGACCTTCTCTCTTGGCTCAAGGAGATCTCTTTGGTGCAGCCCTATGCTTCCATGGTTATTCCTTCCAACCAATATCACAACAAAATTTTGCCATGTTCATTCAACAATTATTTATTGACAGCCTTGGTAAAATTGGTATTTTTAGATTAAAATTTGGTATCAAACAAGCTTGCCCATTTAAGCCACTGCAATTCAATATCTAATAGTAAAAAGATGAATGTTTCAAGGAAATTACACTTAGTTTGTAAATATGAAATACATGTACTTTGCTACAGAGAAAAGAACTGTTGATCAAGGAGCTGAAGAATTAAGTAACAAAGCCATACATATATTTAAAGAACTCATAGTAAAGTGAAAATATAAATGAAAGAAAAAGAATTGGAAGAAGAAGGATATCTTTCAAAGGATAAAATGACTACTGGGCATTTCTCTAAGTAGATAAAATGAAGTGGAACTGTATAGAGCATGTAACTGATATATGCTGTTTATATAGAGAATATAATTGATATAAGAAACAAGTTTATTAAAACTCAGTCATTACCGTGTGAGTAGTTAGCAAAACTATTAGGAGAGTTTGATTAGAGTTAAAATTCAGAATAGACAGGCATTGTCTTGGTGATGTAAAAAGGGTGTTTATTTTAGTTGGGAGGAAATGTGACTCAATATTTTGTTAAGACACAATATTCTGTCATGTAAAAAGTTAAAGTCTTCCAACTACTAATTGTTTTGACTTTGATGTATTTGTATTTGTAGAACCACCTTTAGAAAAAGTCACTATATTGAATGGGCACTTGACAAATAGAGAAATTACGTAACTAAATCATTAGAAATTATTCTAAAGTGTCAGTAATGCACCAAAAATCCAAAATCAAAGTAAAATTAGTCTTCCCATTTAAGCTGGTTTAAGCAACATATCCCAGGCAACTCCTGTGTGCCAGGCATTGCACGGTGCATTGGATATGAACAAATATATCAGACAAGTCTTGAACATAAAAAATTTTTAAGCTAGAGAAATTTTTCTTTTATAAAATTTTAAAATTTTTAAGTTTTCAGTTCTTAGAAACAATTCCATGTTCTATAAAATCTAACTGGTAATTTATGTCTTCAGGCTTGTTTTAATTTTTATATCATAATAATATAGAATATCAGGTAGCTATGATCTTGCATTTGTGTTCTAAAATAGTCAATTTGCTCATTTTTAAGATATTTGGCAGCAAGGCTAGGAAACATTCCTAGTGTAGAGAAAAGCAGCATGGGATGTGGAAGAACTCTGATCTGGAATGACATGAAGCCAAAAAAAAAAAAAAAAAAAAAAAAAAGGTCTAGGTTTCATTTAACACTGGCCTATGTTACTCTTCCCTAGAGTAGAAGACCATGAAAATATCATCAAAATAATAAGCCAATATATACTGAAATACATGTTCTAATAACCAGTTACTATTTTGCTTCCTATTAAAATACTCTTCATATCACCGCCCTCTTATAGTCATCAGTCATTCAAGTGATGGCAAGACGTAGAACCATAAGTGAACGTCATTCTTAAAATTCAAACATTTGCTTCATTTAACTGTTTTAAAAATATGGTGTAGTTGCCTGGCAATAGACACACTTTATAAAACTTGAGATAAAAATGCTGTCAGTAAAATTGCAATTAAGAATGTACTTTCATGTAAAAAATGACAAAAATTTTAACTTAAAAATTAACATACTTAGGGTCACATGTTTATTGAATCCACTAAAAGGATTTATCTGGGTTTCCTTTAAATAATGAGCACCCACATGTGCTTAAATATTTGGATGCCAATCATTCACTTATGCTTAGGGTAGAAAAGTTCAGATGTACAGGAAACCTTTCAAAAGGTTAAGAACAATAACCAACCTCAATGCAACAAGAAAGTAAGTCAAAGCATCTAAGTGTTGGTTATTAGGCAATACATTTTAAAATTTAAATGCAGCTTTTCAAGAAATTTAAATTGTGTCGGTTTAGTTACATTTATTAAATAAAGTTAACAATGGCTATCTCTGAGACAGGGTCTTGAAAAAGAATTATAAATTTTCTATATCCTTTCTTTGTTAACACAAATAATTATGACCTTTACTTAAAGTGCTCTAGTAATTAAGAAGCACAGTATTTCACAGATTTGAAACTTGAATTATGTCAGAAACCTGAAACCCAAGGAAAAAGATATCAGAACTTACCTTGGTCAAGTAGGTCTCCATGCTGCTATTTGAAGGCTGTGGGCTTGAGGAAGGAATTACTAAATTTGCTCTTGGAATAAGATTTCTGTTGAGCACTAAATGATTATTAAGATTTCCAACACAAGATGGCTCCAGGACTGACCTCGTAGGAAGAGTGCTGACTAAATATCTGTTCTGTTGTTTCTCCATGAGAAATTTGGTGCTGATCTCTGCTAGATGCTCATCAGTCCTGTGATGATTATAGAAGACAAATGCCTAGGATTTCACTTTTCCCTAAACAATGCCTCAATGAGTTACATTTCTTAAGTTGCCATAACAGTAATTGGGATTGCGCATTAAACAGTGATCTAACACTGAAATGTGACGGAGCATACCTACTACATACAATTACAGTTTTAAAATTGTTTTAGCAAAGTCACATTCTAGGGGGTTTCCAAACCAACAAATACTTCAAGTGAAGGCTGGAAGGGAGAGAAAAGGTTCTCAGTGTTGTCGATGGCCACCTTCTGGAATGGTTCCACTGACAAGAGTCTTGATCCCAATAGAAACACTTGTACTGAGGAAACCAGTTTAGAGATCAGGGAAACCATATTTTCAAGCATTTGCTCAAACCACCCTTGTTCATTTCACTCACTACCTTATAGAAATTAAGCACGAGGCACTGGGGAATAATGCAGAGTTACACAGCCTCTGGGGGAGAACAATAAGTTGAGGTCTTGATCCAAAGGAACTAAAACAGTTCCACACCTTGTTATCAAGTCACTGGAGGTGAGACCTGCCCTTTCTGTCTTCCACAGAGCCCTAAGGCTGAATTACACTTTCCTTCACCCTATGTTCATCTTTTCCCTCCTTCACAAGTGTGCCTTTATGGAAAGGGGAAAAGCAGTAAAGGATGGATGGTCTCAGGGTGCCCTCTAGTGACCATACAAAAGTTCACACTCAAGAAAAGTTCATTTACCAAGTGCCAAAGTATGCCAAGAATAGTAGTAGTACTTGATTCTTTCTCTGGGTTTAAGTTATCTTTCAGAAAATAGTTAAACCCTAAAAAAATAAACAAACAAATGCATTAACATTTCTATTTAGGAGAGTTCTGACAAGCAATATCATAATAATATCACTGTCAAAATCATAAAGCTTCAGTGGAGGAGCTAAGATGGTGGCATAGAGAGGAGTGGAAGACTGTTAGTCCCCCCAGGAACAATTCATAAATGACCAAAAAACTAGTAAATAACCTGGAATAACTGCGGGGAGACAAATGTGACTGTCCACTCATCATCCACCAACCTGAATTGGGAGGAATGCCTGAGATCACAGCATAAAATCTGTAAGTAAAAACTGTGGACCCGTGCTGAGAGCCGAGAGCCAAGAGCCTCTCCCTCACAGAAGCCTTGTGGTGCTAGAGAGCAGCACTCTCCGAACAAGTGAGTGGACCTCAGCCCAGATCCAACTGGGTTTTTAATATTAACTGCTCAATACAGTGAATCCCCAATAAGCACACAGAGGCTTTTGGTGACAACAGATCTTGGGAGAGTCGGGGGACATTTCTGTCTCAGGATGGGGAGCCCAGAGGATTGGGTGCTATCTCTGGCTGATAGGTGAATCCGGGAGCTTTCTGTCCCTTTCTCTCTCTGTGGAGAAAACCTCAGCCATTTTCAGCCCACAGCGCTTTGCAGTAAAGAAAGCCTCAGCCATTCTAAAATCAAAACACTTTGATCAGCAGAGTCAGAGAAACAAAGAACTTATTGATATGCAGATGAACTCTCTGGAGGGGGCATAGCTTCCCAAGAGGAAAGGGAGAGGCCCAGCTCTACTGCCTGCCTTACTGGAACCAGACCCCAAAGCCTGGGGGAGAAGAGCCATGGGCCACACCCTCTTACACCAGCTGGTGACAGGCTGACAGGTGAACCTGCCAAGCAGAAAAGCACAGGTGTGTCAATCCTCTAAGAAAAACCATCAGGGAAACTGGATACTGAATATTTCCTCCTTCTGTGACCTGAACCTGTTCTCATCTGGGAAAACCTAACTGGGGTGGCCTAGGAGGTCAGATGTCTAGACAACAGAAAACTACAAACTACACTAAGAAAAATGAAGTTATGGCCCAGTAAAAGGAACAAACTTACACTTCAACTGAGATACAGGAATTTAAACAACTAATGCTAAATCAATTCAAAAAGTTTAGAGAAGATTTTGCAAAAGAGAGGCTGTAAAGAAAATACGGCACACATAAGGCAGAAATCGAAAGCTCAAAAAAACAACTAGTAGAATCTATGGAAATGAAAGGCACAACACAAGAGATGAAAGGCACAATACAACAGCAGATCTCAAGAGGCAGAAGAAAACACTCAGAAACTGGAGAACAAAACACCTGAAAGCTTACGGGCAAAGGAGCAGATAAAGAAAAGAATGAAAAAATATGAGCAATGTCTCTGGGAACTTAAGGATGAAACAAAGTATAAGAATGTACATATCATTGGTGTCCCAGAAGGAGAAGAGAAGGAAAAAGGGGCAGAAGCAAAAATAAAGGAAATAATCAATGAAAATTTCCCATCTCTTATGAAAGACATAAAATTACAGATCCAAGAAGCGCAGCGTACTCCAAACAGAATAGATCTGAATAGGCCTATGCCAAGACACTTAATAATCAGATCATCAAATGTCAAAGACAAAGAGAAAATCCTGAAAGCAGCAAGAGAAAATCCATCACATACAAAGGAAGCTTAATAAGACTATGTGCGGATCTCTCAGCAGAAACCATGGAGGCAAGAAAGAAATGGTGTGATATATTTAAGATACCAAAAGAGAAAAACCACCAACCAAGAATCCTGTATCCAGCAAAGCTGTTCTTCAAATATGAGGGAGAGCTCAAAATATTTTCCAACAAACAGACAATGAGAGGCTTTGTGAACAAGGCACCCACCCTACAGGAAATACTAAAGGGAACACTACAGAGTGATAAGAGAAGACAGGAGTGCATGGTTTGGAACACAATTTTGGGAGATGGTAGCACAGCAATGTAAGTACACTGAACAAAGATAACTATGAATATGGTTGAGAGAGGAAGGTTGAGAGCATTTGAGACACCAGAAGAAAGGAGGAAAGATAAAGACTGGGACTGTGTAACTTGGTGAAATCTAGACTGTTCAGCAATTGTGATAAAATGTACAAATATGTTCTTTTATGAGGGAGAACAAGCAAATGTCAACCTTGCAAGGTGTTAAAAATGGGGAGGCATTGGGGGAGAGATGCAATCATCATAAACTAGAGACTGTAACTAACAGAATCATTGTATTATGCTTCCTTTAATGTAACAAAAGTGATATACCAAGGTAAATGCAGATAAGAGGGGGGGATAGGGGAGGCATGTTAGACAATTGACATTGGTGGTGTTCTCTCACTCTTTACTCTACTTTGATTTAAGGTTATTTTTCCTTTTGCTGCTTCCTAGCTGTCATTTTTTTTTCCTCTTTCTTTTGCTTCTCTACCTTCTTTGACTCTCCCTCCTGCCTTCTGGAAGAAATGTAGATGCCCTTATACAGATAGTGGTGAAGGTGGTGAACACATAAATATGTGACCATACAGAGAACCATCGATTGTTTACTTAGGATGGAATGTATGGTGTGTGAACAAAACCATCTTAAAAAAGAAAAATGGGCTGATGACAAAAACTTGAGGGCAATATACTGAGTGAAATAAGCCAGACACATAAGGACAAATATAGCAGAGTCTCACTGATAGGAACTAATTATAATATGTAAACTCATAGACATGAAATATAAGGTACCAAGTTATAGGACAAGGCTTAAGAATGGAGAGTGGTTGCTTAGTATGAACAGAATGTTCAACTAGGATGAACTTAAATGTTTGGAAATGAACAAAGGTGTCGGTAGCAAGACGTGAGAATAACTAACAGTGCTGAGTGGTGTGTGAATGAGGTGGAAAGGGGAAGCTTAGAGTCATATATGTCACCAGAAGGAAAGTTGGAGGTCAAAAGATAGGAATGTATAAAACTGAATCCTATGGTGGGCAATGTCCATGATTAACTGTACAAATATTAGAAATCTCTTCCATGAACCAGAACAAATGTATGACAATACAATCAGAAGTTAATAATAGAGGGGCATATAGGGAAGAAATATATACCTATTGCAAACTATATACTACAGTTAGTAGTATTCCAATGTTCTTTCATAAACAGTAACAAATGTGCTATACCAACACTACGAGTCAACATTTGAGGGGGTTGGTTAGGATATGGGAAGATTTGAGTTTCTTTTTCTTTTTTTTTTCTTTTCTTTTTTCATCTTTCACTTTATTTCTTGTTTGGAGTAATGAAAGGTTTCTAAAAATTGAACAAAAATTAAGTGTGGTGATGGATGCACAGCTGTGTGAGGGTGCCAGGGGCAACTGATTGTGCACTTTGGATCTTTGGATGATTGTATGGTACCTGAACAATCCCAATAAAAATTAAAAAGGAAAAAAAATCCTAAGGCTTCAAAAACACTTTGCTTCAAAGGAAAACCACAATGAGATAGAACTTCACATCCACTAAAATGGCTATGAAAAAAATGGAAAATAACAAGTGTGGAAGAGGATGTGGAGAAATAGGAACACTCATTCATTGTTGGTGGGAGTGTAAAATGGTGCAGCCACTGTGGAAGAGAGTTTGGTGGTTCCTCAGAAACTTAATTACCATATGACCTGGCAAAATCACACTATTAATTCCTAAAGAATTAAAAGCAGACTTGAACAGATATTTGTACACCAATATTCATAGTGCCATTATTCAAAACTGACAAAAGATGGAAGCAATCCAAGTGTCCATCAACTGATGAACAGATAAACAAAATGTGTGTATACATAGAATGGAATGTTATTCGGTCATAAAAAGGATTGAAGTTCTGATAATTTGTGACAACATGAATGAACCTTGAAGACCTAACATTGAGTGGAATAAGTCAGACACCAAAGGACAAATATTGTATGATCTCACTGATAAGAAATAACTAGAATAAAAAAATTCATAGAGTCAGAAACTAGAATACAGGTAACCAGGGGTGAGTGGGGGTAGGGAATGGGGAGTTAATGCTTATTTGGTACAGTTTCTGTTTCCAGTGATAGAAAAGTTTTGGTAATGGATGGTGACGACAGTAGCACAACACTGTGAATGTGACTGACACTAATGAATTGTGTATCTGAATGTGCTTATAAGGGGAAATTTTAGGTTATATATACATTATTAGAGCAAATTTGAAAATAAAAAAGCCACAGGACTGTACAAACAGTGAACCCTAATGTAAACTATGGACAATAGTTAAGTGTAATTATAATAATATTGATTCATCAATTATAAAAAAAGAACCACACTAATGCTAAGGGTTAATAATAGGGAAAACTGAATAAGAGTGGGATATAGGGAAACTGCATTTTCTGTATGATTTTTCTGTAAACCTACAATGTCTCTAATTAAAAAAAAATACAAAAAAACCTTTTGCTTTAAAACTGGTATACCAGGCTCACTATATGAGAATATTAAGGAAAAAAATAAAGCCATGTAAAACCAAAAAAAGGGGGGTGGTTACAAACTATCCTAGACTAACATTTTAAAGGTAAATTCATTTACTCACATAATTTCCTCAAATTCTACTGTGAAGCTAGCTTTCTCTCCTACTTATCTCATAAACCTAGCTCACTAAAAATTATACTTTAGAGGAAAATTGAGCCAAATTTATTTTCTATGATTCTTTGTTTTGACTTGTTTACTTTCTCTGACAATAACTTTCTAACATTTAGTTCTTTTAGATAAAGCTGCTTGTATTTTTCCAACTCTGATTTATTAGAATCTTCTTGGGAAGTTTTCACTTCGGAAAGCTCGGATTCTAAATCTTTTATTCTGAGTTACATCTGACTTCTTATTGAAGCATTATTATTCTCCCTTAACTGCTCTGAGTTTTCTTGAGATACTGCTTGTGTCTAAAGCAAATTAAAAGAACACATAATAAAAAAATTATAACCTTAATAATTAGAGTGTATTTCTTCTACTCTTTTAAATCAATGATTAAGAAAGCAAACTTAAATGTGAGAAAAACTGAAATTTAAAATATTTATCATTAATGTCAGCTGAATTAAATCTGAACTATAAAAAAGTTGAATCATTGATATTGGTGCTTATATTATGTGATAACTCAAAAAAATTAAAATCAATTTAAAATTTTAAAAATTGAGCTCCTTCCCTCTGAAGACCTTGTGTGCCTGGGACAGCGAACTTCACGGGGGTCTGGCGCCGGCATAATCAGTGGCTCTCAGTTTAAACACAGAGCCTCGTGCTTTCATCACTAATCAATATTGGAACATTTTCATTGCTCCAAAAAGGAAAACCCCATATCCTTTATACCTCCCTATTATTGACAATTAGCATGTGTTGTACTTTTGTTACAATTGATGGAAGTTATTAACATATTACTGTTAACTATATAGTCCATAGCTTGAATTAAGTGCATTTTCCCCCATATACTGCGCTATTATCAACACCTTGTAATAGTGACATATATTTGTTCTAGTTCATGGAAGAACATCTTATATTTGTACTATTAACCACCATCATCCACAACAGAGTTCACTACATTAAACACTTCCATGTTTTATCCTCCAGCTTTCCTTCTAGTGATATACACAACCCTAAACATCTTTCAACCACACACATGATTCAGCACTGTTATTTATACTCACAATAATGTGCTACCATCACCTGTATCCATTTCCAAACATTTTCAATCAACCTTATTAAAAATTCTGCACAAATGAAGCATAAGCTTCCCATTTTCTACCCTCACTCTCTTCTGATAACCTGTATTCTAGCTATTAACTCCATGAGTTTGCTCATTATATTTAGGTCATGTTAGTGAGATCATACAATATTTATCCTTTTGTGTCTGGCTTATTTTGCACAACATAATATCCTCAGGGTTCATCCATGTTATCGCATGCATCAGGATTTCATTCCATCTTAGTGCTGAATTGTATTTCATCTTAGGTATATACCACCCTTTGTTTATCCATGCATCAGTTGATGGACACTTGGGTTGTTTCCATCTTTTGGCAATTGTGAATAATGCACTCTGAACATCTTTATGCAAATGTCTGTTTGTGTCCCTGCTTTCAGTTCTTCTGAGTATATATCTAGTAGTGGGTTTGTGGGATCATGTGGTAGTTCTATACTTAGCTTGCTGAGGAACCACTAAAGTGACTTCCACAGTGGGTTTACCATTTTACATTCCAATCAGCAGTGAATAAGTGTTCCTTTTTCTCCACATCCTCTCCAGCATTTGTAGTTTTCTATTTGTTTAATAGTGGTCATTCTAGTAGATGTGAAATGATATCTCATTGTGGTTTTGATTTGCATTTTACTCACAGCCAGTGATGTTTAACATTTTTATGTGCTTTTTAGCCATTTTCTCTTTTAAAAAATGTCCATTCAAGTCATTTGCCCATTTTTAAATCAGTTTGCTTGCTTTTTATTGTTGAATTGTAGGATATCTTCATATACTCTGGATATTAAACCCTCATCAGATATGTGGTTTCCAAATATTTTCTCCCACTGAGTAGACTGCCTTTTCACATTTTTGTGACAGTTTTTTGAAGCATAAAAATCTTCAATTTTGATGTGGTCCCATTTATCTTATTTTTTCTTTCATTGCTTGTGCTTTGGGTGTAAAGTCTAAGAAACCACTGCTTACCACAAGATATTGAAGATTTTTCCTACATTTTCTTATAGAAGTTTTATGATCCTGAGACTTATATTTATGACTTTGTTCCATTTTGAGTTAATTTTTGTATGAGGTGTGAGATAGGGGTGTTTTTTTGTTGATGCATTTGTTAAAGAGACTGTTCTGTCCTAAATGTGGCCATAAATGTGTGGGTCCAATTCTGAACTCTCATTTTGGTTCCACTGATATTAGTATGTCTGTCTTTATGTCAGTACTATGCTGTTTTGAACACTATAGCTTTGTAATATGCCTTGAAGTCAGGAAGTGTGATTCCTCCAACTTCATTTTTCTTTTTCAAGATGTTTTTGGTTACTCAGGGCCCCCTGCCTTTCCAAATAAATTTGATAATTGACCTATCCATTTCTTCAAATTAGGCTGTTGGAGTTTTGATTGGGATTGCATTGACTCTGTAAATCAGTTTGGGTAGAATTGATATCTTAATGATATTTAGTTTTCCAATCCATGAACACAGAATGTTCTTCCACTTATTTAGGTCTTTGATTTATTTTAGCAATGCTTTGTAATTTTTTGAATAGAGGTCCTTAGCATCCTTGGTTGAATTTATTCCTAGATATTTGATTCTTTTAGCTACTGTTGTAAATAGAATTTTTTTTTGATAAATGAATTTCCTGCTCAGAGTGCTCATTACTAGTGTCTAGAAACACTACAGATTTTTGTGTATTGCTCTTGTATCTTGCTAGTTTACTTGTTTATTAGCTCTAGTCAGTTTGTTGTAGATTTTTGGGGGACTTTCTGATAAATGTTCTTCAGATCAGCATTAAAGTAGTAATATTATCCAATTTTTTATACACAGCAAACACCAACTGATTTCTGAGTAAAAGAAGAAAAGCTATCTATGAATTCCTCTAAAAATAATAATCCAGGTAAGACTTCTGACAGTGGAATTACTCTTCATGGTTCTAACATAGATGAAGAAAATCAGAGCAAGAAAATGTTGATATAATGAAAGAGCAATTTAAAAAAACCACTGTGTAAATTCATGTGTTTTTTCTTGCTTAATATTCTAGAGTTCAGAATTTTTTAAGAAGTTAATTGTAGGCAATTTATTCTGTAATAGAATATTCTCTGAAGAAAAATTTACTTATTTTTGGTTGCTGAAATCCAATATATCCCATATATCTTCCTTTAGATAAAAAAAATAATTTTTTCTTATTTAAAGAACTCCAATATATCCCATATATCTTCCTTTAAATAAGAAAAAAGAATTTTAAGTTAGAATGCTGTATGTTTCCTCTATAATCATATCACAACAAATTAGACACATTATAAAAATGGTTATTTTATTTTATTTTACACCAAATGGATTACATTTAGTAAATGAATATTCATTATTGCATAGTGATTTGTGTCACTAAAAAAATAACTGTCTTTAAAATAGGAACTCAGCACTACCTTTCTGGTACCATAAACAAATGACCAATCAGTAAGAACTGAAAAACTGTGTGCGCTAACACCAGTACATTTTTGTAATGATACCTGCTGATAGTAGAGAAGTCAGAAGGGCAAGTTCTGTTTAAGACACAGCTTATTTTACATTTTATCATAGCAACAAGATCTCATTGTTCATATAAATTAAAACACAGTGAGATATCTTGACTTCATTAGAACAAGACACTTTCTCCTAACTCTTGGATAATTGTCATGATTTAGTAATTTTGTAAATTTGTTAGAAGAAGTTGCTTTATTGCCTTTAGCCAAAAGATTAGCATAATGAATATCCAATAGCCCAACTGTGGATTTGACAAATTATAATAAAATGACAAAAGCGTTTCTCAACAACAGAACGCTATGGTGAAAACTGTGCCTGATGTGGCACCTAGTGCAGTGTACAACCTGAACTGCATGAAGACCCCTTTAATTTAATGGACAGTTGACAAAGAACTTCTGTACGTTGGGTTTTGCAAGTTGCAGTAGACACAAAGATGAAATATACAGTTTTGATCTTCAAGGTGCTTAGAATAGAATAAAACTGTTCTGTGGTTTTCCAACAGAATTTAAAAAAACACTTTTATTCATTTATTCCTTTGTCCACTTAAATATCTATGAAGTGTCTTTTATGTACTAAGCATTATTCTAATGTTGCAGAATACAAACATTTTAAAAACACAGGCCCTGACATCCAAGTGCTTTTTATTTTTACTATGTACTATACTTTATTCAGGCTTATTATGTGCTAGAAGCCCTTCAGAAGCACACAATTATCATTACTATTTACTAGTACTTCAACCTCCATTCATAGTTCAGTTTGAGAATGTGAAACAGAGATTAAGGTGACTTATCTAGATCCTACATGTAGAAAGTATCAGGAATGAGATTCGAATTGAGGTTTCTTAAATTTGACCTCAATGGTCTTTCTTCTTTAGCATCCTATAGGTGAGTGTTTTGGTTTGCTAAAGCTGCAATATACCAAAAATGATTGGCTTTTACAGTGGGAATTTATTAGTTAAAGAATTTACAGTTCTAAGGCCATGAAAATGTCCAAATTAAGGCATTAAGAGGTAAATACCTTCTCTAAGGAACAGGCTGATGGTGTCCGGAACACCTCTGTCAGCTGGGAAGGCACGTGGCTGGCATCTGCTAGTCCTTTGCTCCTGGGTTGTTTTGCTTTCAGCTTCTGATTCTAGTAGCTTTGTCCTTAAGTGTCCGTGGGTTATCACTTAGCTTCTCTGGGGCAAACTCTGGATTTCATCTCTTAGCATCTTCAAATGTTTGGGTCTGTGTTGGTTCTCTGAGCTCTCTTCAAAATGTCTCTACCTTTTATCCTCTCATAGAGAACTCCAGTAAACTAGGTAAGACCCACCATGAATGGTTGGGGTCACATCTCCATGGAAATAATGTAATCAAAAGATCCCACCCACAGCATGTTTGCACCCACAAAAGTGGATTTAAAGAACACAGTCTTTTTATGAGGTACATAACAGATTCAAACCAGCACAGTGAGTGTGTTAATAGAAAGGTGGGGAGTGGGTTTTGTTACCACAATGGAAAAGGATAAGCATGGAGTTAGCAGGGGAGGCAAGTTTGAAGAGGAACAACACTGGGTTGGGTAGGAATAAGGGTTTTAGAAAAGAGATATCAGAATATTGGGGTTTATGACATATTTGGTAAAAGATAAATTATAGGGATGAAGGACATAGGATGTTGGAAGTTTTCTAGAAAGGCTGGGGGCTTCAAGGGGATACTGAACAGGTTGCTGCTTTTTAAAATTTTTTTTTAATTGGAGAATCTAACAAACTTCAAGATTACTTCTATTGAAAAATGTTAAAATAACTTGAGCCTCTGGGAAGAGTCTCTTCACAGCAGATAGGAATATGGGATCATCTACCTCCACCCCAATTTACAGAGGGTGACTCAGGCCCCCTAGCATACAAGGGGTCTGGAGGTTGCTGGACTATCCAGGTCTGTGGCCCAGCATGGGTTGTCCCTTAACTGTCACCCCTTTGCCCTGTTCACTGTTGTCCTTCCCTTGTACATGTAGGGAAGGGGTGGGGTGTGGCTGGTTGTCAGATCAGTCAGTAAGCTTCATTTGGGTAGTTGGTGATATGGCTGTGTTGGGGGTCAGTTACTGAGACTCCATTTAGTGTGTTTCCCAGCAGCAGGGAAATAGAGAGCATCTACCCTTGGCCATTTGAGCCCACCCTTGTTCCAGAAATCTGTCTTCATAGACTGAAGATTTAAATATTGGGACTGCCCCTGAGCCCTGCAGAAGGAGGGATCCAGGAGTGAGCCCATAGGAAGGAAGATCCCTAGACAGTACCTAGGGAGAGAGAGGCACAATGACCAGGAGTCTGTTTTGCAGCAGTCTCTCTCCTGGGGTATCTGAGTGCTTGTTGGGGTTTTATGGTCTTGCTAGTTTATGTGGGCCTGAATAAGGCAGCACCTGTATAGGAAAAAAATTGGATTTTGTAATATTAAATGTTTTAATCTCTCTGGAAATAATTGTCCCACTAACAACATATGAATTTGTTCTTTGACTTTTGTCCATTTTGGTCCTAAACATTTCAAGGACTCCCTGCGTGGTGTTTAGAGTAAATGGAGGGAAGGGGAGCAGTGCTTTCACCTTCCTGAGAAGGTGGTGAAGAAACAAGACTACATTATTGCCATAGATTAGTCTTTAAACCAGGGACAGACCATGGAGAAGGGGCAGTGTATCTTTCTACCTTGTTTCAGGTTATCAGGTTTTTCCACTTCAGGTAAGAAAAGTTACATCCATTGAGAGTTTCAGTTCAGCCCCCCAGGACTTGGGTGATGAAAAGTATTCTCAGGCTTTGCCAGTATCCTGGCTGACACTTTTTGTTATGGGGCTAAGAGTGAGTCTTCATTGAGTATTTCATAGTTTGGGAGAAGTGGAATCAGGATTAAATAACCTAATTCTTCTTAATAAACCAAATTTTAATTATGCCAAGAAACATTTTTTAATATATACATAGCCAGCTTTTCACCAGATTTTTAAAAAAGAAATGAACTTACTCATATTGCTGCATATTTTTGTTCTAAAGGCTTTCCAGCAAACCTGTCATTGATGACTTGTGGCCTACAACAGATGATTAAGACTTAGATTTTGATACCAAGGTGAAGTGCTCTCTTGTGAAATTAATTTTCCTGCTCTGAATTTAGTTTTATGTAGTATTTACTCTTAAAATTTAGGTGGTCTACCTATCATTGTTTTATGTTTGTAATGGAGAATTGGTCAAAGAAAATCAATTAATAAAAATGAATATTTAAATTTTTTTCATTTTGTTTTTTCCTTTTTTAAAAGCTGAAGATTGGGGAGTGGAGGCTGAAAAAAAGAACAGGCAGGAAAATACGTAGTGAAAATAAAATTATATTGAGAAAAGCCTTCCCTCAATGGAGGAAATATGAAATATGGTTATGGATAAGGATACTTACTGTGACTTTAAATCATACTAAGATGACTTTTTATAATTCTCACGGTTAATGAAATTTTTAATGGATCCAATCCCTTATTTTAATAATTCTGGGATCTCTCTGGTACCTTACAGTTCTAAAACTATAAAGCATATACTATATATTTTTTTTCTTGGACTCTATTTTTATACCCTGTAGTTTTTAGGAGAGAGCTTTTCTCTATTTCCACCCTTGGGTCTTTATTTACATTGAAACAATATGAGAAATAGTGTGAATTTAGAAATTTAAATTCTCTTTCCCCAAATCTCTATTATGAAGAGATTTCCCTGTGTTTTCTAAATCATTCTCTGAAGAGTATATTTGAAACTCATCATCTAATTGCAGAATACATGTTTTGCCTAGAATATAGCCAGCTCTAGAAGCAGAGACTCTTGATGACCATATGTTAAAATTTCTAATTTCAGACCTTTTGTGTATTATGATTTTTAAAATTATCCATTCAAATCCCTTGTATAACATTAAAAAAATCCAAATTTTAGAAGTTTTTGTATTATAGTTATTTAAAAATCATTTTAAGGCCCCTTTATCTTTATAGGCTACTGGGCGATAGGAAATATTTTTGCCCATACCTGGAGCACCTAGAGTAAGTCTTGCTTGAGATAACAAATTTAGTATTTTTGAATCAGACTTAATGAACAGACATGGATTTCTCTATAACAGAGCATTACAAATAATATAATAAGCATTGTATATCTATTTCAATTTCTAAAACTATGGCTTAAATTTAATATTCCCTTTTAATATTTAAGATGTATAAGTTCATTTGAGGTATATTGAGGGAATATGTTATAAATAAGAAAGAAGTTTATAGTATATTTTCTGGTGTCCCCCCATAAGGAGCTTAGATTAGGTGTAGATAAAAATTTATCAACCTTCACAGCCCCAACCCATGTTCTCTTAAAAATATGTTTTCAAGCCAAACATTATTCTTTGGAAGTTTTGTTTACCTATTCTTTCTCTAAGTAGTGAGCTGATGTGTTAGGAACATTTCCTTTTCCATTTTTCTCTCTCTAGTAGTAATTTAGAGCTTTCTTGTAGTGGTAGAAGACTGTGTTCAACTAATTGAATGACTTATACAGACAATCATAGAGTAATACAAATCATTTTTTTAGAGAGTTACTATGAACAAATGTCTTTGTAATTATCTGTGAGATACACACACACACACTACACACACACATTTCTCCACATACCTTTTTGTAATTTTCTTTTTTCTTGTTGTATCTTGGCTAAGCTTGTATTTGATTGACTGGTCATGTCTCATGTCCTCCAACCCTGTTTTTCTTTTTCTTTTCTTTTTTATTTACTCCAAACCTAAGTTTTCCTTCACAGTAAACATTTCTTCATTGTCTGTTTTCTTGGTCATTTTTCTGTAGCCATCGTAGTGCATTTATCTGCAGCGTTCTACTTAATAGCTGGATGTGTGCGTCTGGGTGTGTGTGCTCACTTTCATTCATCAGTCATTGCCTGCCAAGGATTTTTCTTTTTTTTTCCTTCTCTTTCTTGGAAGGGGATGAATTTATTCAATCATTTATCTTTAGTTTTTGACAAAAGAAGCAACTTACCCTGTTTGCAATTCTAACCCATCTAAGTAAGATACTACTAAGAACTAAACTATCACATTTCCCCCAACATGAGATAAATTGGATGACCATATAAATCATGCAAATATGATGCTAATCAGACTTCAAACTAAAACAATTTAAATTTCTCAGTGCTATTATTTTCAAGAATACTCTGAACTACCCAGGAATAAGTTTTTGTTCTAGATTATTTTGGTTAAGAAAACATGTAATGGATATCATAATTTTTTGTATCATATCAGTTATGGGTAACTGGAGTACCATTTTAGGGATAACCTATATAATTTCTCATAATCCTTACCCATGAGAGGATGTAAGTGAGTTAGTAAATGGCAGAACTGGGATTTGAATCCACATCTGAATGACAGTGACTCCAGACTGTGCTCTTTGTATTAGATCATAAAGTAATAGTTAATACTACAATTATATATATTCTATAAAGTAATAGTTAATATTATAATTATATATATTTATCAAATTTGTTACTTATTATTCTTAAATTTATTTTTTTTTCTAGAATCTCCCCAAACCAAGCTTAACAAAGCTAATGACTGCCTCTCAGCAATCCAGGAAAAATAGTAAGCTATTTAAAGACTGTCCAATGTTGTTTTATTCACTGATTTGAAATTACAGATGTTCTCATGTACTCTTTAATTTGTTTTTACTGCAGTAGAAGAAAATCATAGCATTGTGAAACTGGAAAATAGAACCTTGTTAGAGGACAATAGTTCTGATAGTGAACATGAAGATGTGGTTGAAACCCTCCCAGAGTGGCCAGTCCGAGTCCAGGGCATCTCTCCTGCTGCCTTTCCGTCACCTGAGCCTCTTCTAAAACCTCCCCTGGAGATTTCAGCAGTCCATGGTGTTACAAAGGTAAAGGTGTGTTTTGTTTTTTTACTTTTTCCATGCTTTTTTCACATTCTGTACCCCCATTCTCTTAATAGTTTACCAACTTAAAGATGAAAAGTATTCTAGAATGAAATAGAACTCCTCAAGATCATAATAGAAAAAAAGTGCAAGAGCTAGCAGGTTAGGTGAGCAGGGTTGATATTTATGAAAAGTTGCTGGTTATACAATTCTTTGGTATGACATTATGTAAAGAAAGAATTAGAAAACCACCAAAAAGAACAGCTAGAGAAATATGAAGATGAGAGAGAAGAATTCATTCACAAAGGGTAAGATGAATATACAGGGTGAAGAGAGTCAATCTGAGAGAGATTATTGTAAAAACACAAAAAGAAATAATGTGGCTAAATGAGAGCAGGAACTTGATTATAGAACATGACAGAAATTTTTCAAATGCAAATTAAGAAAAGGAAGCCAGGTAATGAAAGAAAATACTCAGACTCTTCTGAATGACTTACTGCTGACTTTCTTTGAAGAACTAGAAGAAAATTTAATCCTCACTTCTTTTACTTTTAGTAATTTCTTATATTTAATTTAGCAAACCCTGTATTCATAGGGTCATCTGTTCATGGTGAAATCTGTTTTAAAAAAGCATTATCAGATTTACTATGGATTACGATAATTGTCCCTATTCTTTCTTGTGATATCTAACTTAATTGTTCTACTCTTTGTTATACTCAGTAGCTTTTTCAGATCTCTTAAGAATAAAGACAGAACTATATAAATAAACATTTAGTCTTTTCACTCATTACTATTTAAAAATAAGTTTGAAATTTCTGATTGTATAAATGAGGCTCTAAATATGCATCCATTAAACAAGAAAACAAATTTTAAGCTGAAACACTCTTAAATGATAGAAAAGATGTAAACTCTCTTTTCTGTAGAGATTCTGATTAATATTTACCTAAGAACTATCTGTATATATTGGACACATGCATGCATATATCAAATGGGTGAAATCACAATTTATGATTTTTTTTTCTAAAACAAATTATTTGTTACCTGTAAAGAAGAAAAGGCTTCCAACAGAGCATACACAATTATCTCTGGCAGATAGTTTTTGACTTTTTAAAATACTTCCAGCAGTGAGTACATTTCATTATTTTCAGGAAATGTTATTAACTTCAGTATTCATAGTTGTTAAACCTTGCACAAAAACCTTATCTAAAGCTCAGGAATCCTATTGACTTGACTTTTTTTAGTTCCTGCCTGATAACCATAGGCACATTTGAAGACTTTAAAACCTTCCATTTGGGTAATCAGAGCTTTATTAATTTTTTTAATGCTATGTCCTTTCTCCAGTCTTTAACAACCATCCTGTGAGGTATATGATATAAAATTATTGTATGCTGTTTCATAGAGAAATAAATAAATCTTATGAATTTTAAAGTCAGCTTTTACATCATTCTTATATCATAATAGTACTTAAAATGCCTCATCATTCTATAATCACATAAGCATTTCTCTTATGTAGTTTAAAACTTCTCTTTAATTTTTAAAAATAAGCTTTTTGGTAATATTTTGAATTGGTGTTTTAAAATTAAATCCTTTCATTAAATGTAAAAATTCATATTTCCCTAATATGTCAGAAATGAATATTTGCATATATTAATAAAAGAATATTTATTTTTTATCTTTGAACCAGATGTTGAAATATTGATTGGAAAATTGAATTCTATGGTTTTATTTCCTGCTCTTGTTTTCATTTTCAAGATTTCAGAGTTCAGTATAGGTCTGCATTATTTAATAATGCCAGTTTAGCATATTTTACAAATATTTATCTTTTTTACCATATTCTTTTTCTTAGTAAGGTCATCTACTACTCCAAATGTATCCAAATCTTTCTTCTTGGTCCCCTGTATGTCTCCAATTTTTTGAGTTTATAATCAAGCCTGTCACTCATTTTCCCCAATTTAGTGAAAAGCGCTATTGGAAACAAGTAAATGGGAAACATCCTGGACTCCAACCCTCCCAGTCCAGGCATCCACTCAGTCACCAAGTTGAGGATTTTCTACCTCATGCCAGCTTTTCATATGTCCTTTCACTTCTCTCCCTACCCTTACTACCATTATACATACATTCAGTCACCAAGTTGAGGATTTTCTACGTTTTGACCACCTTTTCATGTGTCCTTTTGCCTCTCTCCCTACTCTTACTACCCTAATACATCCACTCAGTTACCAAGTTCAGGATTTTCTATCTTCTTACCAGCTTTCCCTGTGTTCTTTCACTTCTCTCCCTACTCTCATTACCCTAATTCACTTTCTCACTTGTAATTTTGAGATACTTTTCCTGGTCTTGCTCCCTTTATCTTCATTTTTACATTGCTGCCAGTGTGACCTTCCTAAAATATATTTGTGATGGGATAACCCCTCTGCTTACAAGCTTACAATGGATTCCCATTACCTAAGGGGGAAAATTCACATTCTACCATGACACCTCTGTGATCTGGTCCTAATTCTCCAGTTTTATCCCTTAATCCCATTTTCAATACCTATGTCCCATTTTAACCACACTACATCTGTACACTCTTTTAACTCATTGTTTTATGCCACATCCTTTTGCTCCTGCCATCCTGTCTAGAATGCCCTTCACACCCTCCTCTGCACCTTTTTGTTTTTCAAGATATAGCTCTATCTTTGCAACATTTTTGGAGCTCCCCAGATAGAATAGGCTATTCTCTCCTCAGTACCCTTACTGTTCTTTATCCACTTCTGATGTATAACTAGTGAATGACAACTTTTCTGTCCTTATATGTTTTTATGTATCTCTATCCCTTCTAGAACATAGAATGGAAACTCACCCATTCATATTTATAGCTACTCCCAGGATAGTACCTAGGATTTTGATACACAAAATAAATGTTTATTGTCTTACTGCTGATGTACTGACTGAATGAGTGAGTGAGCAAAAGAATATGTTTTCTGAAGTTGTTTTTTTTTTTCCTTTTCAATTACAGGAAGGAGCAACAAAGCTCGCAATTGTAAGAAAGGAAACTGGCATTGGTATTACTGAAAGTGCTCCAAGACAATGAACGAATAATGACAATATGACTTTTGTTGTTGGAGCACACAAAAATGATAGAAGTGGTAAGTATGAAAATTTTTCTTTCCTTAAATATGGTTATAAAGAACCTAATTGAAACTATTTTGATCTACATATGATATCATTTGTTTCCACTATTTTTCTTTGCTGTCTTTCTTTACAAGTATTCAAATTACCACCAACCTCTTTCTGAAACTACCTTAACTTTCTGAAGGTCTTTTCACTTCAACTTTTGTTCCATTGAAACATTCATGAATGCAGATAGACATACATGTATTTAAAATTCACAGTAATGAAAGTTCTGTTGAATTTTTCTGTAACTACATTTTATAGATATGTTGTCAGCTTTAGGATTGGGTGAAGATGAAGATATAGAATCACCTTGGGATTCTGAGGTACAGTCTATTATTTTAAAGTATAATCATTGAGTGATGTTAGAAAGTAAAAGAGAATGATTTGCCTTTACTTTCACATCTCTGTATATGTCCACAGGAAATTCTTTTGTTTTATTTTTCAACCTATAATTAACCAAGCAATTACATTCTAAATACAAAACTGCTACATAGTATAATTCACTAATTTGCAGGATCCACTTAATGAAGCCAGTGTATGTAAGCAAAAAGCAAGGCTTGGAAGTCATAAACAACCAATTTAGGTTCTTGTGATGGTATAACTCCTCTGCTTACAAGCTTACAAAGCTTAACAATAGAAGTTAAGTTTTTCTAGAGAGACTCCCAGTTGACCAAGATGGCATCATCAGATGCTCCAAGGTGCAGTCCCCCCACAGAATCTTTGAATGACTAGGAGTCTGGCAGAGCCATCTTCCTCAAAAGTCCAGAAAATAGTTAAAGGATTGCAGTAATTGGTCAAGTGCTGAATGAAAAAAAGGGCAAGAAAAAAACAATAGGAGAAGTCTGTGGCACTCTTGCTGGCCTACCTCTACACCCTTCCCAGCATAGGGTTGGGGGTGCTCCCATTGTGAGACCCTGGCTCTGTTCTGAAGAAAGGAGAACAACCCTTATGTGTTTACTGGGGTGCTTGTACACTGGCACCAACTTATTGTGTGACAGCCTGACAGACTGAACCAGGGCACTGGTCTGCAGCTCTCCCTCCCAGAAACTGCCACATGGGAAGAGGCAGCTTGCAGCCAGCTAAAGCAGTGTGAGAAACAAGTCAGTTAAGCAATGTTGGAAACAGTTAAGCAGGGTGTGCTGGTTTGAATGTATTATGCCCCCAGAAAAAGCCATATTCTTTGATGCAATCTTGTGGGGCAGACATTAGTGAGGATTAAGTTGGAACATTTAGATTCAGTTGTTTGCATGGAAATGCGCCCCACCCAACTGTAGGTGATAACTCTGATGAGATATTTCCATGGAGGCATGGCCCCATACATTCAGGGTGGGCCTTGATCAGTGGAGCCATATAAATGAGCTGACAAACAGAAGGAACTCAGTGCAGCTGTGAGTGACATTTTGAAGAGGAGTTACAGCCAAGCGGGACACTTTGAAGAAAGTACAGGAGCTGCAGATGAGAGACAGTTTGAAGATGGCCGTTAAAAGCAGACTCTTGCTCTAGAGCAGCTGAGAGAGGACAGATATCTCAAGTGCAACTAAGAGTGACATTTTTGAGGAACTGTGTCCTAGAGAAGAACGTCCTGGGAGAAAGCTATTTTGAAACCAGAACTTTGGAGCAGATGCCAGCCACATGCTTTCCCAAGTAACAGAGGTTTTCCGGACACCATTGGCCATCCTTCAGTGAAGGTACCTGATCACTGATGTGTTACCTTAGACACTTTATGGCCTTAAGACTGTAATTGTGTAACCAAATAAACCCCCTTTTATAAAATCCAATCCATCTCTGGTGTTTTGCATTCTAGCAGCATTACCAAATCAGAACACAGGGTAAGGAAAATTAAGTGTCCTGAGGCAAAGGATTACAGGCTTTAAGACACACAATAGAGCACCCTGGAGGGGGACTGAGTCTATTTCCTAGGGAGTAGAGGGGACATTATGATTCTTATAAAAGGGGGAATTCCTAAGGCCATGAGTAGGCAAGACAGAAACTTGGAAAAGACAGAGAAGAACCTGTCTTTAGTTTTGCCTTGGGCTGATCTTTTTGATAGGAGAGCTGAATTCTGAAGCAGAGTACCAGCCAATGAAGAATCAAACTGCAAACACTGTGAAAGGTTTATTTATTTATTTTTTTTGCATTGGTTGGTTTGTGTTGTTAGTGCTTTGCACTCTAGGAAATCTGTTCATACAGCTAGCTGGATACAAACTTAAGAAACAGCTCAGGGACTAAATCCCAGAGTTACCAATTAAAAATATTAAAAATTTAGAGTGTGCAACTAAAGATTACAAGACAAACAAAGGCCAACAGGAAATGATAACCCATCCTAAGGAATAAGATAAAAATTCAGAAACCATCAAAGAAGACCAGACTTTGGGTATACTGGACAAAGTATTTTAAAAAATCTTTGATATGCTCAAGGAGAAGTAGGAAAACACAGAGAAAGGACTACAGGATATCAGGAAAATGATAAATGAACAATATGAGAGTCTCAATAAAGACATAGAAATTAGAAAAAGGAATGCAATAGAAGTACTGGAGTTGATGAAAAATTCCCTAGAGGATTTCAACAGGAAATTGGAACTGGCAGAAGAAAGAATCAGTCAACCTAAAGATAAGACAATTGAAATGATTCAGGCTGAGGAGCAGAAAGAAAAAAGAATTTTAGAAAGAGAACAGAACCTAAGAAACGTGTGGGGCAAAATCAAGCATCCTAATATACACATTATGGGAGTCTCAGAAGGAGAAGAAAAAGAAATAGGGGCAGAAGGACTATTCCAAGAAATAATGACAGCAAACTTACCAAATTTAACAAAAAGACATGAATGTAGACAATCATCATGCCCAGTGAAACTGAAACAGGATAAATTCAAAGAGAACCATGTCCAGACACATGGTAGTCAACATGTTGAATGCCAAGGACAAGGAGAAAATTCTGAAAGCTGCAGAAGAAAGGCAATATGTTATGTACAAATGAACCCTAATAAGATTAAGTACTGGTTTCTCATCAGAATCCCTGGAGGCAAGAGGCAGAGGGATGAATTATTAAATGTGCTGAAAGGAAAGAGTTGCCAACCAAGAAATTTATATCTGGAAAGACTGTCTTTCAAAAGGACAAATGATCTCACTGATATGAAAGAATTAGAATAAGCATATTCATAGAGTCAGAAACTAGAATGCAGGTTACCAGGTACTGTGGTAAAGGTAGGGAATCAGGAGTTAATGATTAATTGACACTGAGAGTTTCTGTTTAGGTTTTTATACTAGATGGTGGTGATGGTAGCACAGCAGTGTGAATGTGATTAATGCCACTCAATTATATTTGACTGTGGTTAAAGGGTAATTTTAGATACTACAAATATTACTAGAATAAAAATTAAAAGAATAAAACCATAGGACTCTACAACACGAACAGTGAAACCTAATGTGAATGATGGATTATATTTCATAGTGTAATTATGATAATATTGTTTCATTATCTATAACAGTGGTTACCACAGTAATACAGTGTTGACAACAGGGAACCCTGTATGTGTGAGGGGCATACATGGGAATTCTGTATGTTCTGCATGTTTTGTTTGTAAACCTACAACTTCTCTAATAATAATAATAATTTTAAAAACTAGAGATTTATTCCAGGTCAACATATGGCTAAATGTATGATTCCATGTGTAAAAGTCCTAATGAGGTTCCCAGAGAAACAGTTTTGCACTATAGTGGTTTTTAACAACTTGGAACTTGAAAAAAGTTAATGCCTGGGGCTTGAAAGTATTATTGTATTGGGATGGTCAAGAATATTTGCAAGATATTTTTCAGGTGAATGGTAAGCATGGGGAATGGTAAAATAGGTGGGTTACAATAAAGACAATTGTGTTTAGTGGTGTTTTAGTAAGTAAAAACTATTTTGGATAGTTAAAATAGAATGCATGAAAACATTAATGGCAGCCATGCTAGTAGTAATGTTAGAATAAAGTTAATAGCTGTACTAAGGTGACTGTTGGGGAAGGTGGAAGGAAGGGACTGGCAGCTGCTACACAGAGGTACGAGCACTGTATTTGAAGTCTCAAGTCATGTTAGTGTACTTGGTTTCATCACTTACTAGCTATGGGATCTTGGAAAAAATTACTTAACCCATTTGAAACTCAGTTACCTCATTCATAAAAATGGTACTTAAACCTAACTCTCAGGTATGTGTGATTTGGGAGCAAATGTGAAAACTATGAAGGGTGCTATACAAATGTAAGATAAAATGATCACCATGGTATTTAATGAATGAGAAGGGCAAAGAGTACAGGGAGCCAAATGAAGAAAAAGTATTGATTGATATTTTTTTAAACCTGAAGGAAAATAAAATGGCAGAAGCATCAATAAAAGAAGGGGGAAGTTAGAATGGATGAGTGGATTTATAATTTGGGGTTGTTGTTGAATTCCAACTATGTGACAGACAATTAGACACTGAATATAAAATGAGGGCTTACGTTTTAGTGGTAGGAACAGAAAAACCAGTCACTATAAGTGTTTCATATAAGGGAAAGTGGGAATGTTAGCTTAGAGATTCTTGGATGAATTTCTAGCTGGGCTGGGTTGGAGTACTGTGTTTAGGTAGTCAGAGAAGTTCTCTCTGAGCATGACCTTTAAGCTGCCAACTGAAAGATGACAAGGAGTCAATCCTCTGAAAGTGGGAGAAGAACATTCTGGACAGAGAGAACAGTGAACCACAGCTGTGTGTGTCTTAATCATTATTTTAAACTAACATGTTGGAGTGAGCAGCAAGTAAGAAGTGGGATAGCTGTTATCATAATTATTCTTTTTCTTATTACATGTAGAAAAGAAAATGTTCATAAGTGCTTGGCATATTTTAGGTGCTTAATAAATATTCTTATTCTTCCCTTGTTATTAAAGCTTACTATACTTTTTTGAAATAATTCTTAATGAACAAAGAGTTGCATGTTATGTCTCATTTTGTTTGCTATTACTTAAATAAAACATAAAGAAAAGTTTTTCTTACTACTTTGTCATTTTATTTAATTATTTTTCCTATAGTAAAAATAAAAAAAAAATTATCATGAAGCATTAGCTCTCATTTGCTATACAATATAATTAGTCTCCTCCAAGTCCTTGTTTACTACATGAAACAAGTTCTAAGATGTTTGGTTTATACTCAATATGATGTACTCCAAAGTTCCTTGTGTCAAGCATCTTATTTTACTGCTGCATTAGAACAAATGTATTTATTAAAAAATCTGTTTACATAATTTTTAAAATGTCCTCTTATTTTTGGTGGCAAATGCAAATTAGATTTAGGTGTTTTGAAGTTAGTTTCTTGTTGGAATGTAAATCAGTGTTTTGTGTGTGAATATGTTTGCTCTGCCTTCCTTGCTCAATTTACAGAGTCAACAGCCAAGTGAATATAAGAGTTAGACACACACTAGAGACTCTATATGAGGTTCTCCATTTAAATGCTTTCGTTATTAATACATGCTATTTTTTTAAATTCAGTTTTATTAAGAAATTTCACATACCATACAATCATCCATGGTATACAATCAACTGTTCAAAGTACCATCATATAGTTGTGCATTCATCACCCCAATCTATTTTTGAACATTTTCCTTTCACCAGAAAGAATCAGAATCAGAATAAAAATAAAAAATAAAAAAAACACACCCAGATCAGCCCCCCATCCCATTCTATTTTTCATTTAGGTTTTGTCCCCGTTTTTCTACTCAAACATCCATACACTGGATAAAGGGAGTGTGATCCACAGGGTTTTCACAATCACACTGTCACCCATTGTAAGCTACACTGTTATACAATCATCTTTAAGAGTCAAGGCTACAGGGTTGGAGTTTGGTAGTTTCAGGTATTTACTTCTAGCTATTCCAATACATTAAAACCTAAAAGGTGCTATCTATATAATGCGTAAGAATGTCCACCAGAGTGACCTCTTGACTCCATTTGAAATCTCTCAGCCACTGAAGCTTTATTTCATTTGATTTTGCGTCCCCCTTTTGGTCAAGAAGATGTTCTCAATCCCACGATGACAGGTCGAGATTCATCCTGGCAGTCACATCCTGTGTTGCCAGGGAGATTTACACACCTGGGAGTCAGGTCCCATGTAGGGGGGAGGGCAACAAGGTCACCTGCCAAGGTGGCTTAGTTAGAGAGGGCCACATCTGCATGCTCTTATTTTTAAGTGTAATTGATTTTAAACTAGGAAATTCAGTAATTTTTTCAGAAAGTGATTAGGAAATCTTTGTGCAATTCATTATTGTAACAGAGCATCTCTGAGAGTGTTCCAGAGAAGTATTTTTCTTATTTATCTGGAGCCACAGGTCAGAAAGGAAAAAATATATTAAATGGAGAAAAAGAAGGTAAAACTGCATTTTATAAAAATTTGTTGACAATGTTTATTTGACACATGAGCACTGGTGTTTTATAATAGAAATCACCTATTAAATTCATAGTGTGGAAAAAGAGAAGTAAAATGGAGAAAAGTTGTATATGATTAGAGAAGATGCCAGCAACAGATTAAAAATTATGAGTATTACCAAAGAAGTCAAATTATGGACAGTCAGGAAATAGGGAAGAGGAAAGGCACAAAGAGAGGAATGAATGAGAAAGACAAAGACTACAGGGAGTCAAATGAAGAAAAAGAATGAGGTGTGCATAGTGGAATGTGGTCAAATAAAATGAGTCTTTAGAACAAGGAACAGACTGTTATAAATGCACGAAGAATATAAAGTGAGATTCCTATACCAAGCATGTCAGAGCAGTAGAGCACTGAGTTCCCACTCTGACTCTCTTCCACACTGTTGGAAGGCATTAATGAAGGAGGCTCCTGAATAACCCATATGAGGAGACACTAGATGCCACCAGGTTCAAGAAATACAAACATCATAAAGATTCATTCAGAAATTCATCCACCCAACATAAATGAACAAAACAACCAAAAACAAAATTGAAAAAATAGAGTAGGAAAATATAGTGGCACACTGTCCACTATTCTCAACTTCATGATAGTACTTTTTAACAGCACACTGAACTTCAACTACGTTATTCATGGTTTTCAAAATTACATTACTTTTATACCTCTAGCAGTGTATACCTATTTCCTATATATCTGAAATGTTTATATCCTTTTATCTAAAATCCTATACTGTTTATTCCATTGCAAATTTTGTTCATCTTTTAAGACCAGCCTGTTATGTGAAGTCTTCCTGGATAATTATGAATATTTCTTAAAGAAGTGAATATTCAGCTAAAGATTAACCTTATTTTACATTTTCAATTGTTAAATGTTATTTTGTTTATTATTATAAAGATTATATCTTTTATCTAGCTGTTCTAAGTCTTTCATTTTAACTAAATATATAGATATGTCAGCAGAACTAGACTTAAAAGCGAAATCAGAGCAAGAACAAGAGAGGCTTGATGGAAGTGAAAACAACCAACCACAGGTATGTGAAAGTTTAAATTTTTGGTATAATTTTGTTTTGGTGCTTTAATAACTAGCATAGCCCAAATGAAATTACATTTGGACTAGACTGTAAAAAATCTGTAGATTATAATGTTTAATTTTTAAAACAATTTAACTATGTATAAAACTTAAAATTTTCCTAGAATCATTAGGAACTTATAGCCAAACTTTATCTTTGGAAGAAAAAGAGAACCACACCTTCCAGAATGAGGCTCTTGGTATTAGAGTACAAATCATGATGTTCCAATTTCTTTCCCTACGTGTCTTCCACATATTTTATTTTAGGGTAGAAAATCAGTGACTATTATTAATAATTTTTGACACCTCCCCATTAGTGTACAGTAGTATCTATTAGATCTGGACAGAGAGATAATCTATCTAGGTACATAATGCTATCATAGTATATAATTTGAATTAAAATTTAGGAATTTGCTCTTCTTCCTGATTGATGTTAACGGCCATGGTTCCTAATCATGTAATGTTTACCTGCTCTCCAGTTACTAATGTGTAAAAATTGTGTAATTGCACTGTAGGGGCTCTATATGTCAGGCATGGTCAGGTGAAATGTTTTTAAAGTGAGGAAACCTTTGTCATATTAAAAATTCACTCCTAACTCAGTTCTCTTAGATTTAATATATAATGAATTAAGCTTAATACAAACAAACAGTGATGAAATTGTGTTTGCATCTTCATGTTTTTCTCATGTTTTAGGCTAAGACAAGTTACTTGTTACTTCTTAGTTACAATTCATTTATTTGGGAATAGCTAAACATATATTCCAAGTTAAATTTTAATTATTTTCTAATTGTTCTTTGTCCATACTTGATGCCTTAAGGATAAAATTATTTTTAAAACATGCACCCTGACAGAAAGATATCTGAAAATCAGACTGAGCCAATTAATCTTCCACTTTTGCATCTGCAAAAGATGTCTCAAGAACCAGAAATGAATGAGGAATGTGATAGAAAGGATATCTCTGTATATTCAGGGCTTCATTTTCTGCAAAAATATGAGGAAATGTTGATCAAACAAGGCAAGTTAGAATTGAGAAATAATTTGAAACTCATCACAAATGAGTTAAAGGAGAAGTTTGCTGAAATTTGTGAAAAATTTAAAATTACTGCTTATCCTGAGGAAGAGCCACTACTTGACAACTCTAAAGGAGCAAACTTAAAGGAACTATCCTCTAATTTGACAAATAATATACTTGATGATGAGGAGAAAGATGCATCTGGAGTCTCTGTCTCTGTTGTATTCCAGGTAGTTCCTGAAAAAAGAGAACCCAGTCTCGAAAATGTCTTTTCATCTCATTTATACTCTGGGTCCCAGGAATATACTTGCCAGTCATCTTCTAAACTTGATTAAAATGATAATAAATTAGACTATGAAAATGATTATAAACCTGAAACTGAACATGTTTTTCACAAAAATAAGGAGAGTTTTTATAAAGATGCAGGAAATAAAATAAGGAACCCAAGTATACTTACAGTTGAAATGAAAGAAGACCAAGAGTTTGGTATGCAAAAGACAAAAAATGCAAACCAAAATACCATGAACTGGAAATCAGACATTGAACATACACATCAGTCTAGTGATCCCTGAAGCCTTCTTGATTTGTGACTTACTTGCTCTTGGGAAATGAAACATGATTCAAACAAAAAAGCCCACTCTGTTTGTTGTTACAAACACTTATGAGAAAATAAAACCAAAGCAAGACTTGTTCCAGAAGCCATGACATGATAATTGCAGTGCTGATAACTGTAAAACCTTGGAACCTGAATTAGAAAATGTGGGTTCTTCTCCACCGATAGTGACAGAACATCAAAGGTGTATCTAAATGAAGAATTACAAGATATGCAGAGGTTGAAGAATGAGATAGGTATTTTCCAAGTAGAGTTCCAGGCTTTGGATAAAGAGAAAGTTGAGCTTCAAAAAGAGGTAGAGAAGTGGGACAAGATGGCAGAGTGGTGAGGTGTACATTTTAGTTACTCCTCCAGAGAAGTAGATAGAAAGCCAGGTACTGCATAGACCAGACACTGCAGAGCAATCTGACTTTGGGCATACTTCATACAACACTCATGAACATGTGGAACTGCTAAGATCAGTGAAATCTGTAAGTTTTCACAGCCAGGGGACCCACAACCCTCTCTGCCAGGCTCAGTCCCATGGGAGGAGGGGCTGTCAGTGCTGGGAATGAGAAGGGAGAACTGCAGTGGTGGCTCTTCTTGGAAACTCATTCTACTGATCCAAACTCCAATCACAGATAGACTGAGACCAGACACCAGAGAATCTGGGAGCAGCCAGCCCGGTGGAGAGGAGATAGGGATAGCAAAAACAGCAAGAAAAAACCCCAAAATAAAAGTGGAGGGTTTTTGGAGTTCTGGGGAACATAGAAAGGGGAAGGGCAGAGCTCAGACAGTGTCAGGCTCATATGGAAATCCAGAAGAAAAACCGGTTTCTCTACCTCCTGGACCTTTCCTTAATGACCCTAATTGCTTTGTCTCTTAGCGTTTCAATAACCATTAGATCTGCAAGGAGGGCCTTTTTTTTTTTTTTTTTTTTTATCTTTTTCTCTTTTTCTAAAACAATTACTCTAAGAAGCCTGATACAGAAAGCCTCAAAGACTTGCAATTTGGGCAGGTCAAGACAAGAGCAGAACTAAGAGAGCTCTGAGACAAAAGGCAAAAAGTCCAGTGGCTGAGAAAATTCACTAAACACCACCACTTCCCAAGAAAAGGGGGGTGTCCTCTCACAGCCATCATTCTGGTGGACAGGGAACACTCCTGCGCATCACTGGCCCCATAGCCTAGAGCTGCCCCAGACAACCCAGTGTGGTGGAAGTGCTTCCAATAACACACGCACACACCACAAAATCAGGCATGGACATTAGCCTTCCCTGCACCCTCAGCTGGTTGTTCCAGAGTTGTGAAGGTGGAGCAGTGTGAATTAACATGCCCAATTCAGCCATCCTTTCAGCAGACTGGGAGCCTCCCTACACAGCCCTGCAGCCCAGAACTGCCCTGGGGGGATAGCACTCACTTTTGACATAGCAGAGTCATCCCTCAACAGAGGACCTGGGAGTGCACGGCCTGGAAGAGGGACCCACTCACAAGTCTCAGAGGCCATATGCCAATATGAAGGACTTGTGGGTCAGAGGCAGAAACAAACTGGCAGGACTGAACTGAAGGATTAGACTATTGCAGCAGCTTTAAATTTCCAGGAACACCAGGGAGATTTGATTGTTAGAGCTGCCCCTCCTCCCTGACCACCCAGACACAAACCCAATATACAGGGAGGGCAACACCAATTACATGCAAGCTTGGTACACCAATTGGACCCCACAAGACTCACTGCCCCAATCACCACAAAGATAAAACAGGGAAGAACTGGCTTGAGGGGAATAGGTGGCTTGTGGACGCCACCTTCTGGTTAGAGAAAGTGTACTCCAGAAGCTGAAGATCTGACAAATTAGAGATAAAGATTTTAATCAGTCTACAAATCCTAAAAGAACCCTATCAAGTTAAGCAAATGCCAAGAGGCCAAAAACAACAGAAAATTTTAAAGCATATGAAAAAAACATGATATGGATAACCCAAGCCCAAGCACCCAAATCAAAATATCAGAGGAGACACAGTACCTGGAGCAATTAATCAAGGAACTAAAGAGGAACAATGAGACCATGGCACGGGATATAAAGGACATCAAGAAGACCCTAGAAGAGCATAAAGAAGAAATTGCAGCAGTAAATAAAAAAATAGAAGATCTTACAGAAATTAAGAAACTGCTGACCAAATTAAAAAGATTCTGGATACTCATAGTATATGAAAAGAGGAATTTGAACAAAGAATCAGTGACCTGGAAGATGACAGAACAGAAAATGAAAGAACAAAGAAAGAATGGGGAAAAAAATTGAAAAAATCAAAATGGACCTCAGGGATATGATAGATAATATAAAACATCCAAATGTAAGAATCATTGGTGTTCCAGAAGTGGAAGAGAAGGGTAAAGGTCTAAGAAGAGTATTTAAAGAAATTTTTTGGGAAAAAAATCCCAAATCTAAACACCATAAATAAACAAATCATAAATGCCCAGCAAACTCCAAGTAGAATAAATTCAAATAAAACCATTCTGAGACATATTCCGATCATACTGTCAAATATGGAAGAGAAGGAGCAAGTTCTGAGAGCAGCAAGAGAAAAGCAATTCACCACATACAAAGGGAACAGCATAAAACTAAGTAGTGACTACTCAGCAACCACTATGGAGGTGAGAAGGCAGTGGCATGACATATTTAAAATTCTGAGAGAGAAAAATTTCCAACCAAGAATCCTTTATCCAGCAAAGCTCTCCTTCAAATTTGAGGGAGAGCTTAAAATTTTCACAGATAACCAAATGCTGAGAGAATATGCTAACAAGAGACCTGCCGTACTGGAGATACTAAAGGGAGCCCTACATACAGAGAAACAAAGAAAGGAGAGAGAGAGATGGAGAAAAGTTCAGTACTAAAGAGATTCAGTATGGGTACATTAAAGGATATTAATACAGATAAGGAAAAATATATATGACAAACATAAACTAAAGGATAAGATGGCTTATTCAAGAAATACCTTCATGGTTATAACATTGAATGTAAATGGATTAAACTTCCCAATTAAAAGATATAGATTCACAGAACGGATAAAAAAAATGAACCATCAATATGTTGCATACAAGAGACTCATCTTAGACACAGGGACACAAAGAAATTGAAAGTGAAAGGATGGAAAAAAAATATTTCATGCAAGCTACAGCCAAAAGAAAGCAGGTGTAGCAATATTAATCTCAGATAAAATAGACTTTAAATGCAAGGATGTTATGAGAGACAAAGAAGGCCACTACATACTAATAAAAGGGGAAATTCAACAAGAATAAATAGTAATCATAAATGTTTGTGTACCCAATCAAGGTGCCACAAAATACATGAGACAAACACTGGCAAAATTAAAGGAAGCAATTGATGTTTCCACAATAATTGTGGGAGACTTCAACACATCACTCTCTCCTATAGATAGATCAACTAGACAGAAGACCAATAAGGAAACTGAAAACCTAAACAATCTGATAAATGAATTGGATTTAACAGACATATATAGAACATTATATTCCAAATTACCAGGATACACATTCTTCTCTAGTGCTCATGGAGCTTTCTCCAGAATAGATCATATTCTGGGACATAAAACAAGGCTCAATAAATTTTAAAAAATTGAAATTACTCAAAGCACATTCTCTGACCACAATGGAATACAATTAGAAGTCAATAACCATCAGAGACCTAGAAAATTCACAAATATCTGGAGGTTAAACAACACACTCCTAAACAATCAGTGGGTTAAAGAAGAAATAGCAAGAGAAATTGCTAAATATTTAGAAGTGAATGAAAATGAGAACACAACATACCAAAACCTATGGGATGCAGCAAAATTGGTACTGAGGGGGAAATTTCTAGCATTAAACACATATATTAACAAGGAAGAAAGAGCCAAAATCAAAGAACTAATGGATCAACTGAAGAAGCTAGAAAATGAACAGCAAACCAATCCTAAACCAAGTAGAAGAAAAGAAATAACGAGGATTAAAGCAGAAATAAATGACATAGAGAACAAAAAAACAATAGGATAAACAACATCAAAAGTTGATTCTTTGAAAAGATCAACAAGATTGACAAGCCCCTAGCTAGACTGACAAAATCAAAAAGAGAGAAGACCCATATAAACATAATGAATGAGAAAGGTGACATTACTGTGGATCCCAAAGAAATTAAAAAAATTATAAGAGGATACTGTGAACAACTGTATGCCAACAAACTGGATAATGTAGAGGAAATGGACAATTTCCTGGAAACATATGAACAACCTAGACTGACCAGAGAAGAAACAGAAGACCTCATCCAGCCAATCACAAGCAAAGAGATCCAATCAGTCATCAAAAATCTTCCCACAAATAAATGCCCAGGGCCAGATGGCTTCACAAGAGAATTCTACCAAACTTTCCAAAAAGAACTAACACCAATCTTACTTAAACTCTTTCAAGATATCAAGGAAAATGGAAGACTACCTAACTCATTTTATGAAGCTAACATCAATCCAATACCGAAACCAGGCAAAGATGCTATAAAAAAGGAATACTACCAGACAATCTCCCTAATGAATGTAGATACAAAAATTCTCAACAAAATACTTGCAAATCGAATCCAAAGACACATTAAAAGAATCATACAACATGACCAAGTGGGGTTCATTCCAGGCATGCAAGGATGGTTCAACATAAGAAAATCAATCAATGTATTACAACACATTAACAAATCAAAAGGGAAAAATCAAATGATCATCTCAATAGATGCTGAAAAAGCATTCAACAAAATCCAACATCCCTTTTTGATAAAAACATTTCAAAAGGTAGGAATTAAAGGAAACTTCCTCAATATGATAAAGAGCATACATGAAAAACCCACAGCCAGCATAGTACTCAATGGTGAGAGACTGAAAGCCTTCCCTCTAAGATCAGGAACAAGACAAGGATGCCCGCTGTCACCACTGTTATTCAACATTGTGCTGAAAGTGCTAGCCAGGGCAAGCCGGCAAGACAAAGAAATAAAAGGCATCCAGAGTGAAAAGGAAGAAGCAAAACTGTCATTGTTTGCAGATGATATGATCTTATATCTGGAAAGCCCTGAGAATTTGACAATACAGCTACTAGAGCTAATAAACCAATTTAGCAAAGTAGCGGGATACAAGATTAATGCACATAAGTCAGTAATGTTTCTATATGCTAGAAATGAACAAACTGAAGAGACATTCAAGAAAAAGATACCATTTTCAATAGCAACTAAGAAAATCAAGTACCTAGGAATAAACTTAACCAAAGATGCAAAAGACCTGTACAAAGAAAACTATATAACTCTACTAAAATAAATAGAAGGGGATACTAAAGATGGAAAAATATTTCATGTTCATGGATAGTAAGGCTAAATGTCATTAAGATGTCAGTTCTACCCAAGCTCATCTACAGATTCAATGCAATCCCAATCAAAATTCCAATAACCTACTTTGCAGACTTGGAAAAACTAGTTATCAAATTTATTTGGAAAGGGAAGATGCCTCGAATTGCTAGACACTCTAAAAAAGAAAAATGAAGTGGGAGGACTTAAACTCCCTGACTTTGAAGCTTATTATAAAGCCACAGTGGTCAAAACAGCATGGTACTGGCACAAAGATAGACATATTGATCAATGGAACCAAATTGAGAATTCAGAGATGGACCCAGAGATCTATGGCTGACTCATCTTTGATAAGGCCCCCAAAGTCACTGAACTGTGTCATAACAGTCTTTTCAACAAATGGGGCTGGGAGAGTTGGATATCCATATCCAAAAGAATGAAAGGGGACCCCTACTCACACCCTACACAAAAATTAACTCAAAATTGATCAAAGATCTCAATATAAAAGAAAGTACCATAAAACTCCTAGAAGATAATGTAGGGAAACATCTTCAAGACCTTGTATTAGGCAGCCACTTCCTAGACTTTACACCCGAAGCACAAGCAACAGAAGAAAAAATAGATAAATGGGAACTCCTCAGGCTTAGAAGTTTCTGTACCTCAAAGGAATTTGTCAAAAAGGTAAAGAGGCAGCCAACTCAATGGGAAAAAATTTTTGGAAACCATGTATCTGACAAAAGACTGTTATCTTGCATATATAAAGAAATCCTACAACTCAATGACGATAGTACAGACAGTCCAATTATAAAATGGGCAAAAGATATGAAAAGACAGTTCTCTGAAGAGGAATTGCAAGTGGCCAAGAAACACATGAAAAAGTGTTTGGCTTCACTAGCTATTAGAGAGATGCAAATTAAGACCACAATGAGATACCATCTCATACCAATTAGAATGGCTGCCATTAAACAAACAGGAAGCTACGAATGCTGGAGAGGATGTGGAGAAATTGGAACTCTTATTTATTGTTGGTGGGACTGTATAATGGTTCAGGCACTCTGGAAGTCAGTCTGGCAGTTCCTTAGAAAACTAGATATAGAGTTACCCTTTGATCCAGCAATTGCACTTCTCGATATATACCCAGAAGATCTGAAAGCAGTGATGTGAACAGATATCTGCACGCCAATGTTCATAGCAGCATTATTCACAATTGCCAAGAGATGGAAACAACCCAAATGTCCTTCAACAGATGAGTGGATAAATTAAGTGTGGTATATACACATGATGGAATACTATGCAGCAGTAAGAAGGAACGATGCTGTGAAACATATAACAAGATGGATGAACCTTGAAGACATAATGCTGAGCAAAATAAGCCAGGCACAAAAAGAGAAATATTATATGTGACCACTAATATGAACTTTGAAAAATGTAAAACAAATGGTTTGTAATGTAGAATATAGGGGAACTAGTGATAGAGAGCAATTAAGGAAGGGGGAAAGATAATCCAATAAGAACAGATAAGCTATTGTGGGTAAATTTAATGTTCTGGGGATGCCCAGGAATGACTATGGTCTGTTAATTTCTGATGGGTATAGAGGAACATGTTCACAGAAATGTTGCTATATTAGGCTACTATCTTGGGGTAGAGTAGGAACATGTTGGAAGTAAACTAGTTATCTTAGGTTAGTTGTCTTTTTCTTACTCCCTTGTTATGGTCTGTTTGAAATGTTCTTTTATTGTATTTTTTTTAATTTTTTTTTACAGTTGATTTTAAGAAAAAGTGTTAATTAAAAAAAAAAAAAAAACAAGGAGAAAAATATGCAGAGCCCCCTTGAGGAGCTGGTGGAGAATGCAGGGGTATTGGCCTGCCCCACCTTGATGGTTGCTAATATGCTCACAGACATAGGGTACTGGTGGTTTGATGGGTTGAGCCCTCTACAACAGGACTTGCCCTTGGGAAGACTGTTGCTGCAAAGGAGAGGTTAGGCCTCCCTATAATTGTCCCTAAGAGCCTCCTCCTGAATGCCTCTTTGTTGCTCAGATGCGGCCCTCTCTCTCTAGCTAAGCCAACTTGGCAGGTGAAATCACTGCCCTCCCCCCTATGTGGGATCAGACACCCAGGGGAGTGAATCTCCCTGGCAACATGGAATATGACTCCCAGGGAGGAATGCAGACCCAGCATCATGAGATGGAGAACATCTTCTTGACCAAAAAGGGGAAATGAAAGGAAATGAAATAAGTTTCAGTAGCAGAGAGATTCCAAAAGGAGCTGAGAGGTCATTCTGGTGGGCACTCTTATGCACAATATAGACAACCCTTTTTAGGTTCTAATGAATTGGGGTAGCTGGCGGTAGATACCTGAAACTATCAAACTACAATCCAGAACCCATGAATCTTGAAGACAATTGTATAAAAATGTAGCTTATGAGGGGTGACAGTGGGTTTGGGAATGCCATAAGGACCACACTCCCCTTTGTCTAGTTTATGGATGGATGAGTAGAAAAATGGGGGAAGGAAAAAAACAAACAAAGGTACCCAGGGTTCTTTTTTACTTTACATGCTCTTTTTCACTTTAATTATTATTCTTGTTATTTTTGTGTGTGTGGTAATGAAGGTGTCAGGGATTGATTTTGGTGATAAATGCACAACTATGTAATGGTACTGTGAACAATCAAATGTACGATTTGTTTTGTATGACTGCATGGTTTGTGAATATATCTCAATAAAATGAATATTAAAAAAAGAGATAGAGGTTAACTTACTGCTATTCTGTTGTTTATACTTATCAATTATTTGATGTCTTTTGATTTTCTACTTATGAAAGCTTGTGTATAAAATGGGGTTATCCAAATATGCAATTATTTAGAAACAGATGATTTCTGTAGTCTGGGTAAGAGGAGTTCAGGGAAAGATTCTCATAATTTGTGTCCTTAGTTAACCTAAGCCTTCCAAGTGTCCTATGAGCTGGGAACTTAGGCAGATATGATGTGACTTCTGAACCAGGATAAACATTGAAGAAAAAAGAAAGTAATAAGCTCTAAGTATTTTTTTTCCTATTGGCGTAAAGATGTATTTCCTTAACAATAAAAAAAGAAAGAAGCAATAACTGAAAGAAGGGATACAAAAACATATCTAACCTTAAGAGTTGTAACAAATATTCCAGCTAAACAAATCTATGTATTGTGCATTTGTTTGTGCAACTTTATGTGCTTTACTCCATCCTTTGGAATTTATGATTCCACCATGTCCATTTTAAGATATTTTATAAATATGCTTCCATATAATTTTTTATCACTACTTGCAAATGTCTGTGAGTCAAATCTTTACATTAAGTTGTTTAATAAAGTCTTTTAGAGTTTTTCATGTGTACTATTTTTATCATAATGGTAGCATAAACTGCCAGTAAAAAAATTTAGTACTTAAAATTTGAAAGCTGAGTTTTGAGGTACATTGAATCATAAAGCTAGGAAAAATCTAGATGTATTCTCCTTTAAAAGGAAAAGAAGTTGAGCCCTTCTTTAGGGGACATTAAATTGAATTACTTTGCCAAAGTGTGACTTTTAATTTATCTGATTAATGAGAATTTATCAGTAATTTATCTGATGAAATTACATGACTCAGCATTATAGAATTGTATATCCTTTTTGGTGACATGTAAAATGCTAGGTAATGATGCTTTAGTTGCTTTGGGTGAATCATTTAACCTTTCTGGGTTTTGCTCCTATTATCAATGGATAATGCAGATAAAGTTGATAAATACATATATACCCTTCACCCATAAAGCTTTGTGGTTACTGAATTTAAAACTTGGGGACATTGCTCATTTTCCAGAATCCCACACTTAACATTTCAGCAGCTTTGCTCTGCTTCTTGTTCTGTGGGAAACTTTGCTTCATATATTTCAGCGGGCAACTTCACTTTTTTGGTAGCTGCAGGATCCAAATGAAAGGATTGTAAAAGACAGTGGGAGAAAGAAAAGCTTTGTGTGGCAAGGGGAAATCTCCTTTTCTCTTGCTGAAGCCTACACTGTCATTTCCTCTAGATCTGGCTGTTCAAGACTAGGTCCAGGTGATAAGGCAGAAAAAGAGAAATTTTGTGCTCTTCTTTTATTTTTCTGTCTCTGTTAGTCAAATGGGGATAAACATGTTAGTGATGGGTGGATGTAAATAAGAGCACAGAATTAAGAAAAGCCTTTTTGGAATTTTGGGAAATTCTGCTTCTTTCAATTACATAGAAATGAAGAAGAGTTTACAAAACTTCAATGACATGTAATGAATAACATTAAAGTAGGCAACAAAACTTTATTCATTAACATCACAACAGTGAAACTTGAGTCAAACGATAACAGTTAATGAAAACAAAACAGTTCTTTTTATTGAATAAAATAATGAAAATTATCCTGAGTATCAAATTTTTGTTAAAGGTTGAACAAGAAAGAAAGAAGCACAAAAGAAGTGAAATGGAAGTATCAGAAAACTTGTATGTTGCTGCTGCTGAGGATGATGGTGATGGATTAATTCAACAAAGAATGAGTGAAAAACATGATAGCAATTTCCTCTTAAGGATAATGATTCTAATAGTAAACCTAAATTTTTAACAGTTGGTATTATTGTTTTGCTATAAAAGTAATTCTAATTTGGCTAATAATCAAGATTAATAAATTTTATAGTTTTGCAAGGGATATTCAACTTTGGGAATCAGAAAAATGCAAATTTACACAGAAATGAGATACCATTTTGTGCAATCATATTGACAAATAGTATATTAAAAATTAACCAAGGTTGGAAAACATGAAGAAAAAGACAATCTCATACCCTGTTGGTAGATAAAATTGGTAAATTCTTTCTGAAAGGTAGTTTAATAGTATGTATCAGAAATGTCATCCCTTTAATTCAACTTTACTTCTGGGACTAGATCCTACAGAAAAATATGCATTTGTGCAAACACACAAAAAAACACAGGTTTAGTGTATTATATGTTATAGAGTAATATATAATATGTGTTCTATGTGTTAAGGATCTATAATATACATTTTTGTACCTTGGGGATATTTATAAAAATATGTTATATATATCCACTTAGGTGAAGAATAATTATGATATCATTGTCATATCAAAAAGCTGGAGATATTGCAACTACCCAGGAATAAGGAAATTAATTGTCATATCCATAAAATAATGCACTGCCCTGGAAACTTTTAGTTTTTTAAAAATGAGGTAGATCTATCGTGTATTGATTTTTTCCACAATTAAAATATATTTAAGCATTTGGTTTTGTGCATGTCTTGTGCAAACATTTGTTAGGACATTTGTAATATCTTCTCAGTTTCAAAAGGAGGCAGTGTGCTACACTGGTCCTACCTGGAAACAACAAAATTGCTAGAGTTTTGGTTTTTGTTTCCCATGTATTGGCACTCTAAGATTGAACCCTCAAATTAATCTGAGTATTGCTGAGGGATTGCACATGGCTCCTCATTCCATCTTCCATATAACATTCAGTATATTGGGTAAAAATTGAAGTAGAGTCAATATTTAAATATGACTAATGATTTTGTGTATTTGATTTATATAAAATATCATATAATTAGATGATTTTCATCAAGCAGGAAATACTGCCCTTGACACTTTTAGTCTTTCTGTGGTTATAAATTGAAGCAAAACAATAACCACGTTATATTATCATTATATACCTATGACATTTTCAAGGGTGCCTAGCACTATAATTTTATGGATTTATTATTTAGTGTCCTGGTCTGGCATTTGTTTTTAGCCATTTAGTGCCACATGTACTCAAGAAAGAAAAAACTTAAAAGTGTTATGGAAGTATTATGTAAACATTATGTAAGGATTAAAAACAACAGGTAAATGAAAAGAAGAAAATCAGATCATCTACCATTATGCTAAGATGTCTTTGAAAGAACTGTCAGTACTTGCTGACTCAATAGTTTCCCTTCCATTCAGTTTTTTTTTCTAAATTAGAGAAGTTGTCAGTCTACAGAACAATCATGCATAAAATACATGATTCGCTTATACAACTCCCTTTTAACAAACTGCATTGGTGTGGTACACCCATTACAATTGATGAAAGCACATTTTTATAATTGCATTATTAACTATAGTCCATGGTGTAACTTTGTTAATGTTGTGCAGTTCCATGGATTTTTTAAAAAAAATTCACTCTATTATTATATATAACCTGACATTTCCCCCTTTCACCACCTTTAGACATACATGTCAGTGCTGACAATTATGTTCACAATGTCATGCTACCATTGCCATCACCCATTACCAAAACATTTCCACCATTCCAAATAGAAACCCTATATATTTTAAATCTTAACTTCCCAATCCCTATCTGCTGCCACCTGCCCTCCCAAATAATCTGTGTTCTAGATTATGACTCTGAGTTTGCTTATTGTAATTGTTACAAATCAGCAAGACCAAGCAATATTTGTCACTTGGTGTCTGGTTCTCATTATGGTATTTTCAGGGTTCATACATGTTGTTGCATGTGTCAGAACTTCATTTTTTTATGGCTGCATAATATCCTATTGCATGTACATACCACCTTTTCTTTATCCATTCATAGGTTGATCGACACTTGGGTTGCTTCCATCTTTTGGCAATTATGAATAATGCTGTTGTGAACATTGGTGGGCAAAATCTGTTTGATTCCTTACTTTCAATTATTTGGATATGCACTGAGTAGTGGGATTTCTGGATCATATGGTAGTTTTATACTTAGGTTTTTGAAGAACTACCTAACTGTCTTCCACAGAGGCTGCACCAATTTACATTGCCACCAGCAACGAATGGGTGTTCCCATTTCCCAGTATGCTCTTGAACACTTTTATTTTCTGTTTTTTTTTTTTTTTAAATCACAGTCATTTTAGGGTATGATGTGGTATCTCATTGTCGTTTAGATTTGCATTTCCCTAATGGCTAATGATGCTGAGCCTCTTTTCATGTGCTTTTTGGCCATTTATGTTTCCTTTTTGGAAAAATGTCTATACAAGGCTTTGGCCCATTTTTAAATTGGGTTGTTTGTGTTTTTGTTGTTAAGTTGAAGGATTTCTTTATATATTCTGGATATTAAACCTTCATAAGATACGTGGTTTCCAAATATTTCTACCAGTATGTAGGTTATCATTTGACTTTCATGATAAAATCCTTTGGGGCAAAAAAGTTTTTAATTTTGATGAGGTACCATTTATGTTTTTCTTTTTTGCTTGTGCTTTGGGTATAAAGTCTAAGCAACCACTGCTTAATACAAGGTCATGAAGAGGCTTCCTACATTTTCTTCTAGGAGTTTGATAGTCCTGGTTCTTATATTTAGGTCTTTGATCCATTTTGAGCTGACTTTTGGTTTTTGTATAAGGTGTAAGGTAAGGATCCTCTGCCATTCTTTTGCAGATGGAGATCCAGTTTTCCCAGCACCATTTGTTGAAGAGACTGTTTTTTCCCAATTGAGTTGTCTTTGCCTCCTTGGCCATAAATATGAGGGTTGATGTCTAAACAATCAGTTTGATTCTATTGGTCTATATGTCTGTTCTTGTGCTGGTACCATGGTGTTGTTTCCCCACCACCACATTGATTCTTCTTTTCCAAATTATTTTGGTATTCTAGCTCCTTTGTCTTTCCATATAAAGTTTACAATCAGTTTGGCATTACAGCTTAAAAAATTCTGTTGAGATTTTGATTGAAATCATGTTGAATCTCTAGATTAATCTGGGGCTAATTGACATCTTTACTATGTTGCATCTTCCAATCAGCAACATGCTGTTTGTGTATTATGTTGAATCGGTAAGTCGCTTTCACTTGAATTGACATCTTAACAATTTTTAGTCTTTTAATCCATGCACCAGAATGTCCTTCAGTTTGTTTAGGTCTTCCTGGATTTGTTAGCAATGCTTTTTAGTTTTCTGTGTACAATCCTTTACATCCTTTGTTGGATTTATTCCTTGATAGTTGATTCTTTTCATTGTTACTGTAAATGAAAAGTTTTTTCTTCAGTTGTTCATTGCTTGTGTATAGAAACACTACTGAACTTTGAGTGCTGCTCTTGTACCACACCACTTTGCTAAATTCATTTGTTAGCTCTTAGGAGCTTTGATGTGGATTTTTCAGGATTTTCTGTATTCCGTTCACCTTTGAACTAATTTCAGTTATATTTTCACTCTCACCACTTGGCCAAAATTGTTTTTCTTACGGTCATCACTGATTTCTACTTTACTAAAAATCTATAATTTCTTAAACATACTTTTACTTGATCTATTAGCAATATTTGACTCAGCAGAAAACTCTTGCCTCCTAGGAAATCCTTTCTTCACTTGGCTTCCATGATATCTCTTAGTCACCTGGTTTTCCTCCTTCCTTTCTGGTCACTCCCTCTTGGTCTGTTTTGCTGCTCCCTCCTCATCCCACAGCTTTTGCACATTGCTTTGTTGCTGGGCTTAGTCCTGTAGCTTCTTCCTCATGACTTATTTACTAACTTGTATATGCTAATGATTCTCAAATGTTTGTGTCTAGACCAGATTGCTGTGCCTTAACTCAAGACCCATCAAACTTTCTACTTGACATCTCTCTTTGTATCACTATTGAATATGTCAAACTTAGCATGTCTAAAACTGAGCTACTGATACTTCCCCTCATATCCCTCTACCTCATGTAGTCTTTCCTACCTCAGTAATGGCAATCCCATCCCTCCAGTTGCTCTGCCCAAATTATGGTTCTTATCCTTGACTCCTGTCTTTCTTTTACACCCCATGTCTAATCTGTCAGCAAATCTTGTCAGGTCTGACTTCAAAATACATGCAGAAGCCAGTCACATCGCTCCATGCCCATTGTACCATGTGGATCAAACCACCATCATCTGTTGTCTTGATTAGTGTCATAGACTGCTAATTGGTCTTCTTGCCTTTTTTTTTTAACCCTATTTCCATCAATTCTCAATATGAGGGACTATTAAAACATTGGCTAAATTATGTTTTCCTCTGTGGAAAACTTTCTAATTGACTTCTCTTTAACCCAGATTACATGCTGAAGCCCTTCCTCAGACTTAAAAGGCCTTACATGATCTGACCCCTGTTATCTCTTTGACTTAAACTTCTATCTCTTTCTCCCTTTCAGTCTTCTTCAGCCATATTTAACTTCTCACTATTCCTTAAACACTCCAGGCATATCCCTGCCTCTGGACCTCTGAGCTAGGAGTTGCCTCTTTTGGGGATGCCTTTCTCCCAGATAACCTCATCACTTGCTCCCTCCATTCTTTTCTTTACTTAAAAGCTGCTTTCTTAGTCCTTCTCTGGTCATCCTGACTAATATTTCAACCACCTGTCCCCCTACCACACATCAGATTTTCCTTTCTCTGTTTAAGGTTTTCTCCTCTAAGATGCTATATAATTTGCTTATTTATCTTGTTTATTGTTATTGTGTGTTTACCTCACTCTTATGGGTAGTTTTTCTGTCTGTTCACTGCCATAGCCTCAATTTTTAGAGAAGAGGCTACAGACACAATAAATCTCAATCAATATTTACTGAATGAGTGAATAGAATTTACAGTGTTCACCTGTGTGGATTTTTTTGAATGTTAGATTAATTCTCAGTTAAACAGAAAACAAGTTTGATGTGGGTCAAGTCTGACAGTTTTAATTGGCAATTATGTACTTTTTTTTTTTTACATTCTTTTGGTTCTTTGTAATAGGTGACATTCTCTCTATTTTTTTTTTTCATTTAGAAAGAAAAGGCCAATATTGTGTTACTTATTATTAATTCTTTTACTAGTATTTATGATAGTTTTACTTATGGTAAAGTAAAGTGGATCAGAGGAATAACAAGCCTCATTTATTAAGAAAAATAAAATGAGTGGTAAATTATTATAGGACTTAAATTTCTGAAGGATCATTAGTCCTCAATATGAGAAATAAAAGGACAAATTAGAATTTACTACTCTTCATGGTAAGAGAGAGCTGTACCAGCCTGGAATCTCTTCTAAGCGAACCCACTGCTGACCTCATGTGGGGTTTGGGGAAGAACAAAGGATTGGCACATTTCACAGGTCTGAGCAGGTCATTGTCACCTGTAACAGTGTGTTCCTGCCTGTGAGACTCTTGTTGATTGGCAGACTCCAAGGCACCTTAATTGAAATGAGTTTTCTTATTGTTAAGTTTCAACCTTAATTGAAATGGTTGACTTTCTTTCAGAAGCAATTGGCTGACATTGATTGGTAGGTGAGTGAAGCCAGAGGTCATTGAATTGGTTAAAAGGATTTAAAACCAGTTCTGGAGGCTGCTTGTTACCACTGCTACAGAAGTCAGCCTTCCTAAATTTGAGGTGACAGGTTTTAATTCTCATGACCAGATGTTTTCTGGTTAAAACTCCTCTTCCATCAACTATGTTCAAAATGAAAAATATTTCATATTCTGGAATTGCAGACTTATTTTTGAAGTTGGCTCAAGAGGAGTATTATAATAATTGATCTGAGGAGGATCTCTTTTTTTAGATGCTTAGTCTTAACTAGAAGACCTACCTACAAAACTTTTTTTTATCTTACTTTTTTTTTTTTTAATTTTATTCTCAGGGTCTCATGGTCACTTCCTAAAATGATAATCTCTAGTGGGAAAATTTTGTCCCTTTGTAAATGTTGTTGATACATGCTGATAATATTCTTTTCTTTGTCTTTGCCCATTTTTTTAATTGTGAACTTTAACATATTACACAGTGATAACTTTCAAAGTATGATTTCACAAATTGTTAGAGAACAAATTTCATAGAATATCATGGGTCACAGTTCCACAACCTCAGCCATTTTCATTATTGTAAAATATAACATGCATACAGAGAGGTGTCAACTCTCAATCTACAGCTCAACAAGCAGTTATATATGAAATTTCAAAAATTGTTATGTTTTAGAGTTCCAGAGTCGCAGTCCCTTCCCCATTATGCAATACAAGTTATATAGAGAAAGGTGAAGACCTTCAAGGCACAATTTAATGAGCAGCTGTAGAGCAAATCCCAAAGGATGCTGTAGGCTTCAGTTCCACCATGTCATGTACCTCCTTCTAGACATTCCAACACCCTAGCATCCATATGTATAAATATAATTATACAAAGTTTCAGTATTCACACACCTTTGATAAATCTTATCTTGTTTGTTGTTTCCCCTTCCTCTCACTTAATCTCTTTCTCCATCTTCAGGGGTGTCTAGACAGTGAGCACCCTACCTTATTCATATTAAAGGGGGTGTTGACATATGGGGAAGGGGGCCACATCTAATAGTTGACCTTAAAGAGGTTGTTGCCTCTGTGCATTAATCTTGTATCCTGCCACTTTGCTGATTTTTTTATTAGCTCAAGTAGTTGTGTTATCGATTTCTCAGGGTTTTCCAAATGTAAGATCATATCATCTGTGAATAATAACAGTTTTACTTCTTCCTTTCTAATTTGGAAGCCTTTTATTTCTTTGTCTTGCCAGATTGCTTTGGCTAGAACTTCTAGCACAATGTTGAATAATAGTGGTGACAGCAGGCATCCTTGTTTCATTCCTGATCTTAGAGGGAAGGCTTTCAGTCTCTCACCATTGAGTACTATGCTGACTGTGGGTTTTTCATATATGCCCTTTATCATATTGAGGAAATTTCCTTCAATTCCTACCTTTTGAAATGTTTTCATCAAAAAATGATGCTGAATTTTGTCAAATGCTTTTTCAGCATCTATTGAGCTGATCAATTGATTTTTTCCCTTTTGATTTGTTAATGTGTTGTATTACATTGATTGATACTCTTATGTTGAATCACCCTTGCATGACTGAAATGAACCCTCCTTGGTCATGGTGTATGATTTTTTAAATGTGTCTTTGGATTTGATTGGCAAGAATTTTGTTGAGAATTTTTTCATCTGTATTCACTAGGAAGATTGGACTGTAATTTTCCTTTCTTGTAGCATCTTTATCTGGTTTTGGTATTAGAGTGATATTGGCTTCATAAAATGGGTTAGGTAGTATTCCATTTTCTTCAATTTTTTGAAAGAGTTTTCATAGGAAAGGTGAGAGTTCTTTTTGGAAAGTTTGGTAGAATTCCCCTGTGAAGCAATCTGGCCCTGGGCTTTTATTTTTTGGAAGCTTTTTTTTTTCAGTTCAATTTTATTGAGATATATTCACATACCATGCAGTTATACAAAGCATACATTCAGTTGTTCACAGTTACATTATAAAGCTGTGCATTCATCACCAAAATTAATTTTTGAACATTTTCATTACCACACACACAAACGTAATAAGAATGAAAATTAAAGAGAAAAAGAACAATTAAAAAAGAACACTGGGTGCCTTTTTTTACCCCCATTTTTCTACTCACCCATCTATACACTGGATGAAGGGAAGTGTGATCCACATGGCTTTCCCAATCACATTGTCACCCCTCATAAGCTACATTTTTATACAATCATCTTCAAGATTCAGGGGTTCTGCATTGTAGTTTGGTAGTTTCAGGTATCTACTGCTAGCTATTCCAATTCTTTAGAACCTAAAAAGGGTTATCTATATTGTGCCTAAGAGTGTCCACCAGAGTGACCTATTAGCTCCTTTTGGAATCTCTCAACCACTGAAACTTATTTCATTTCATTTCACATCCTCCTTTTGGTCAAGATGTTCTCCATCCTATGATGCTAGGTCTAGATTCCTCCCTGGGAGCCACATTCCACATTTCCAGGGAGACTTACACCCCTGTGTGTCAGATCCCATGTAGGGGGGAGGGCAGTGATTTCACCTGCCAAGTTAGCTTAGCTAGAGAGAGAGGGCCACATCTGAGCAACAAAGAGGCATTCAGGAGGAGGCTCTTAGGCACAATTATAAGCAGGCCTAGCCTCTCCTTTGCAGTAACAGTCTTCCCTCTATCACTGGACTTGCCCTTGTTGGAAGCTTTTTGATGACTGTTTGGGTCTCTTTACTTATGATAGGTTTATCGAGGTCTTCTATTTCTTCTCTGTTCACTTTAGGTTTTTCATGTGTTTCCAGGAAATTATCCATTTCCTCTAAATTCTCTAGTTTGTTGCTATACAGTTGTGCATAGTATCCTCTTATGACTTTTAAATTTCTTTGGGATCTGCAGTAATGGCTCCCTCTCATTTATTATTTTATTTGGGTCTTCTCTCTTTTTGACTGCATCAATCTAGCAAAGGGTTGTCCATCATGTTGATCTTCTCAAACAACCTGCTTTTGGTTTCATTTATTCCATTTTTTTGTTGTTGTCCATATCATTTATTTCTGTTTTAATCCTTGTTACTTCTTTTCTTCTGTGTGTTTTAGGATTAGTTTCTGATCATTTGCTAGCTTCTTCAATTCTTTCATTAGTTCTTTGATTTTAGCTCCTTCTTCCTTTTTAATGTATGCATTTAGAGCTACAAGTTTTCTCCTGAGGACTGTCTTGTTGCATCCATAAATTTTGATATGCTGTGTTCTCATTTTCTTTCATCTCTAGATATTTAACAATTTCTCTTGAAATTTCTTCGACCTACTGATTGTTTAGGAGTGTGTTGTTTAATCTCCAGAGATTTGTGAATGTTCTGTATCTTTGATGATTTTTGACTTCTAATTGCATTCCTCTGTGGTCAGAGTATGTGCTTTGAATAACTGCAATCTTTTAAAATTTATTGAGGCTTGTTTTATGCCCCAGCCTATCATCCATCTTGGAGAAAGTTCCATGAGCACTAGAGAAGAATGTATATCCTGGTGATTTGGGATGTAATGCTGTTGATATGTCTATCAAGTGTAATTCTTCTATCACATTGTTTAGTATCTCAGTTTCCTTCTTTCTCCTCTGTCTGGCTGATCTATCTGTCGAAGAGAGTGGTATATTGAAATCACCCACAATTATTGTAGAAACATCTATTGCTTCCTTCAGTTATGCCAATGTTTTTCTCATGTATCCGTGAGCACCCTGATTAGGTGCATAAACATTCATGATTGTTATTTCTTCTTGGTGAATTGTCCCTTTTATTAATATATTGTGTCCTTCCTGTGTCTTATGAGGAAGACATACGGTCTTCCTATGGTCTACTTATGGTGGAGTGCACTTTTCCTGACCTACCAGCAGATGGCGCTCCTGAGCCAACAAACTCAAGTCAGTTTTCTCCAACTTCACCTCTGCACTGAGTGGGGGGCCAAACCATGTGAAGGTCCAATGAGTGCACCAATTTTTCACGTGCAGTGGGGTCTGCCAGCCCTGTGGTTGGGGGGTGTGCCCTGTGCAATTTGAAGAGAGTCTGCTCCAGGGCACAGTGGTCCTGGTCGTTCCTAGGGCTGCAGGTGGAGTACTTTGGAGCTGCAGAACTATGTGTCTCACCTTTCAGCTCAAAAGCCCCACACTCCTTCTCTGCCCTGGGCCCAGGAGTGGCTGGGATATGGGGAGGGCTCCTGGCTCTTCCATGCCACCTTCCTGCCTCTGTGATGTGCACACCGCGGGCTTCTGTGGAAGCAGGGCAGACACCATCACAAGTCTGCTGAATTCTGAATCCCTCAAGGAAACTCTCTGCCCAGGGCTGTGAAAGGTTGTTTCCCAGCTAGATGCAAAGGTGGCTGCACATGGCATGGAAAGCTGCCATTTCCGTGTTTGCCTGCCTGCTCCAACCTCTAGTCCCTGGAACGGGCTCTTGGCTGCGGGTATGTGAAGGGTTGTCACTCACACCAGGTAGTGAGGAGGGTACCTAGTGAGGAAGGCTACTCCCCACTGTGTTGTTTGCTGTCTCCAGCTGCCCATTCCCCAGTGGTGTTCCAGGATGAACCCCCACCTGTCTTGAAGGCAGTCTTTCAGTTTCTCCAAGTACATACTTTCTATGGGTGTAGAAGTCCCTGCCCAGCTGGTGGAACCCTGGAACTGCTGTTCTCGGGTGCTTTCTGTCCTATACCTCATGTTCTTCATGGAGGATAATTTGCTCTGTCTCTCCTAATCCACCATCTTGGATCTCTAATAATTTCTTTTCTATTCATTTACCCTAGGAAAAAAATAATTACAGTTTCTTTTGGTAAATAGAGCTTTTTATATTATGATTAGCCTAGGCTAAAAGTGAAAAAAGGTTAACAAATTATTTTGTTTTCCAACAAAATAAGATTATTGTTATTTTGAACTACATGTAATGGCATATGGATATTTTAAAAATAAGGCCCCCATCCAAGATTATTTCCCTGATTTCTTCTTTCATGTTATATGTGCCTCATGCTATTTGATAAATTTATTTTTAATTAAGCATTATATTTAAAAACAAAACCCAGAATTAGCACAAGTCTTACCTATTACTTCATGTCTAAGAGTCCTTTTGGGCAGTGAGCTCCAGCCTTTTGCTGAAACTTTCAAGGTTCAAAATTCCTTTCTGACTCATCTCTCACTATTTGCTTCCATATGTTTTCCACTTTTCCTTTCAGATTCCTAGGAAACACCATAGACCCCATGTGCCTAATCTTTGAGCTCACTTTGTGATCTCTTAAGTAGAATGGCTTCTCTCACTTCTGTGCCTGGTGAGCTCCTCTGTTATATTTGACTTCTGTAAACCCTTCCTTGTACTCAAAGAAAATTTTCATAGTATCAACTTTTACACATCACATTGTATCATCGTTGTATATTTACTTGTGTTTGATGCAGGGAATGTGCATTTCCTTGTAGATAGTCCATACTTCGTAACTGTTTTAAGAATTAATGAGTAAATAAAGATGTTGAAGAATTGGAAACTTACAAAAATTGTTTTATTATTATTTGTCAGTAGAATTGTTAGAAACTGTCATCTTCTTTTGTGTGTGGATTTTTTAAAGTAGAAGTCCTGCCTTGCATATGAAGGAAGTAAAGAAAAATGAGAAAGAATAATGGACCTCAAAGGAATCTGTGATTACAGCAATGTTTGAGAAGAGAGATTCACTAACTGACATCCTATCACAAGTGAATAATGACAGCAGTCTAAGTGAAGTAGATCAGGATGAAGAAAGGTAAAATAAATAAAGTATTTTCTTTTGAAGTAGTGTCAGCAGTGATAAAACAGGAGAATGTAATGTACAGGCTAAGGTAGGAGAATACTCAGCTCTATCACATACACTGGAAAGTTGATCAGGATGAGGACAGGTGGCTCTGATATGGAGAGTTTTCAATAAATGGTGGATGTGGAAGTGGAATCATAGTGGATAAGTGCAGAAAATCCTTTGCAAATTTTTACTGCAGAAGGGAATAGAAAGGGTGAGAACTAAAGAGGAATGTAGGGGTCAAGGGAGATGGGAGATTTTAGAGTATGTTTGCATGCTGGTAGAAATGATCCAGTTTGCATTTCTAAGTATCAGAGAGCTTGCTGATTATAATGCATTGCCTTTTGAAGACCCACAGTAAACTAATTGCCATTAGTATTTCTATTCATATATAGTTTTATGGTAGGTGGTTGTTCATTCAGAATGGTTTAGAAATGGAATATTCTCATATATAATTCAATATACAGATATTACTTAAAAGTCATACTATCGTAGGTAGATTTTTTTTCCTCAAAACACCTCATTATTTTATATACTTGGCCTATTGCTTGAAATTCATCACTTGAGTCTTGTCAGATATCTTTTTTTTTTAATTAAATTCAGTTTTATTGAAATATATTCACATACCATACAGTCATTCATGGTGTACAATCAGCTGTTCACAGTACCATCATATAGTTATGCATTCATAACCACAATCTATTTCTGAACATTTTCCTTACATCAGAAAGAATCAGAATAAGAATAAAAAATGAAAGTAAAAAAGAACACCCAAATCACACCCCCATACTACCCTAATTTACATTTAGTTTTTGTCCCCATTTTTCTACTCATCCATCCATACACTAGATAAAGGGAGTGTGATCCATAAGATTTTCATAATCACACCATCACCCCTTGTAATCTACATTGTTATACAGTCATCTACAGGAGTCCAGGCTACTGGGTTGGAGTTTGATAGTTTCAGGTATTTACTTCTAGCTATTCCAATACATTAAAACCTAAGAGGTGTTATATATATGTAGTGCATAAGAATGTCCACCAGAGTGACCTCTCGACTCCATTTGAAATCACTCAGCCACTGAAACTGTATTTCATTTCATTTGCATCCCCTTTTTGGTCAAGAAGATATTCTCAATCCCATGATGCAGGTCCAGATTCATCCCTGGGAGTCATATCCTGTGTTGCCAGGGAGATTTACACCCCTGGGAATTGTTTCCCACATAGAGGGGAGGGTAGTAAGTTCACCTGCTGAGTTGGCTTAGCTAGAGTGAAGTGTTAGAAAAAACATGGAGAGAGGGATGTGCCTATCTACTCTTGATGTGCAGGCAGAATGGTGTAGACTTTCTGAAGGTCAATGTGGTGGTTCCACAAAAAGCTAAGTATGTGAGGGCCATAAGGTCCTGCAACCTCATTACAGGATATGTCATCGGAAGACCTGAGAGCAGAAACATGAACAGACATTTGCACACTGTTGTTTATGGAGACAGTATGCATGATTTGCAATGGGTGGAGGTGGCCTAAGGGTACACTGACTGAGGAACAGAATGGTGAACTGTGGCGTGTGCATACAATGGAATACTGAGCAACTACAAGAGGGAGTGAAGCTGTGAGACAGGCAACAAGGCAAATGGATCCTGTACACAGCATTTTGAGTGAAGTACACCAGAAATAAAGGCAAACACTATAATGCCTCACCAATATGGACTAACTACAATGTGTAAACTCATAGGTAGATTTTTAAAAATGTATATAGTAATAAATATACAAACACTTAGGCCAGACTGAATAGAATGTAATCATTTCCTGATAATTCTAATACTGCAGTGCCTTTGATAGTATCAATGGCTATGATTTTGTAAGATAGTGTAAAATATCAGTCTATATCAATTTAATAGTTACTCAGATTCTGAGGGAAATGGGAGGATACTGTTGTATGTACAATAGAAAAAGAAACTACTGACAATCTATCCCAAATTACTACTTATGGATTATAACATTCTAAAGTACAAAAAGTGTTTTTCCCTGTATCCACAGTGAGCTTGATACATTTGTTTGCCAAATAACTATTTGTTGAATGCATGAATAAATATTCAATTGATGAAGGAATGCCTGTTGATGAATTTCTTTTGAAAAAACAAATCTTTCTTTAATTGAAAGTAGTTTTCCAATATTTCCTAGATAGAAAATCTTATTCTTAAAAAATATTTGCAAGATTCAGAAATTATTATTTATAATTATGTCCAGAAATGGAATGATAATATGGATTCATTTGCTACCATATTACTTGAAAACACCTAAAAATAAATATTACTTTCTGAGCATGTGTGAAACACGTGCTTTGGGGCCAGAATTCTGGATCTGAATTCTTTGGGTGCTACTGAGCAGCACTATGACCCTGGACAATTTACTTAGGCAGAAACCATGCCTCAGTTTCTTCCTTTTTAATATACCTCATATATTACCTACATCATAGAATTGTTTGAGGATTAAAATGAGTTAAGGTGTGTAAAGTGTTTAGAATAATTCATAGTAAGTGCATAGTGAATCCTCAGAAAGCTAATTAATGTCATCATTATTAAATAAGGAGGTCACTCATATGGGGATTTAACAAATACTTTCCAAATAGAATTTAGTGCCAGTGAAAGCTTGTTTTTATTGAAAATGGCAAAAGAATCATTTATTTTTTTTTCTATCAAATAATGCAAATAATGTTATGGTTTTCCTTTTCATCTGAATTAAATATTTCAATGATATTATTAGTATATTTCCCTTATCCTTTAATGTTTCTTTTCCTATTAATAGTTTAATCCTCATTGTGGAAAATTATTGCATTTTAAATTACCTGTAAACATTCTTAGGAAAAGGAGAAAGAAATTACTAATGCAATTGCTATATAAAAACAAAAGTTTTAGATATTCTTTGAATTTTACATACGTAATATTTGCCTGAAGGGAATTATTTGTTTTTTTTTAGGCCTGCAAAGAAAACATCTGATAAAAAGAACAAGGTACTATAAAAAATAAATTAATGAAAATATTATTCTTTCATTAAAATATGAATTTTGAAGGTTAAATTAAAAAAAACATTTTTGGTTATAAAGTAAATATTTTTAATTTGAAAAAGCTATTTTGAAACTAGCTACTGATAAAGGTATATTTTGACAGAACTCAGTTTTTTTAAGCAGTTTTTGCTCATATAAAATGATTCTAATTAACCACCTCTATAGACTTAGAATATGCTATAAATATTTTGGGAACATTTTGAAATAGTATTATTTATTTTATAGGACAAAAAGCAAACTAATTCTATGGATGACCTTGATGACTTAGATCAGTCATCTGAAATGACTTCAGAGGATTGTGAATTGCCTAACCCTAATTATAAAAATTCTGTGTTGCTAACTGAACAACTTGAACTTAAAATGGTTTCTAAAGGTAGGACCCTTGTATAAATATATACCGTTTTATGTATACTGTTGTAATATGTGCACACCTTGTTTAGTACTGCACCACAGAGCACTGGTGTGGTAGAGTGCTGTTCATCTCAGCACTACAGATCCACAGTCTATACCTCTGATAATTTCCACTGTTCTTGTCTCTGTGGGAATGGCATCCTAAGCTTTTCTTGAGTCCACCTCACTCCTATGCCTTCACCTGTGGTCAGGTTACGTTTATCTCCTACCTGAAATACTGCATCATCTCAGAACTGTGTTCCCTGCATCACAGCTCCCGAAACCATGGTCTACCATGCAACCATAATTATTACATATTTTTAAAAATTAAAATCTGTCACATCACCTTCTTGCTTAGAACCCAGAAATCACTTCTCATTGCTGTAAGGTTAAAGACCACAATCCTCTAGCTTCTCACATCATTTCCTATCTTCCTCTCTCTGTGTCCCAGCTACTTCCTTAGGTGTTTGTTCCTACAATAGAGATTTTTGTTTCAGCAGCTTTAGTGAGGTATAATTGGCATATGATATACTGCACATGTACAAAGTGTACAACTTAAGTGTTGACATATGTGTCCACATGTGAAAACATCACCACAAGCAATATAGTCAACATATCCTTCACCATCAAAAGTTTCCTCATATCCCTTTATATTGCCTTATTAAGAAACTGCCAAACTGTTTTCCAAAGTAGTTGTACCATTTTCCATTCTCACTAGAAGTGTATGAGAGCTCCAGTTCCTTCACATCCATGCCAGCATTTAGTAGAGACCATCTTCTCAATTTTAGCCATTCTAATAGGTGTGTAGTGTGTATATCATTATGGTTTTAATGTGCATTTCTCTAATGACTAATAATGTTGAGCATGTTTTCATGTGCTCATTTATCATCTGTATATCTTCTTTCATGAACTGTATGTTCAAAAATTTTCCCCATTAAAAAAAAGTTTGTTTTGTTATTCAATTTTGAGAGTTCTTTATATTCTTTATATATTCCCTTTAGCAGCTACATTTTTTGCAGTGATTTTTCTCCCAATCTGTGGCTTTTTTTTTCATTTTCTTAATCGTATCTATTGAAGATCAGAAGTTTTACTTTTTGATGAAGTTCAATTTATCCATGTATTCTTTCATGAATTTTATTTTTATTGTCATATCCAAGAACTGTTTGCTTAGCAGAAGGACATAAAGATTTTCTCCAATGCTTTCTTCTAGAAGTTCCATAGTTTTAGGTCTAACATTTAGATCTATGATCAATTTTTATTCAATTTTGTATATGGTGTGAGGTATGTCTCCAAGTTCTTTTTTTTTCTTCTGTTTTTTTCTTCTGTTTAAAAATTTCTTCTGTTTAAAAAATGGGATGCTTACATACAAGAAGACATGAAATAATTCAGCACCAACAATTTATTCTCATTTTAGACAGCAAAGACATTTACATATTGCTTGCTAATTTGTGACATTGCTATTTAATGCACAGTAATTTTGTGCTAAGAAGTCATTACTATGTAATATGTATTCAGCACCACTGTGTATATTGTTTGGTCCTAAGATCATTTTTTTGCATATGGATATTGTGTTTTTCTAACCTTTTTAATTTATACTGCATTGCCATTGTGCTTTTGTCAAAAATCAGTTATCCACATATGTTTCAGTTTGCTAATGCTGCCATTTTGCATAACACCAGAAAAGGACTGACTTTTATAAAACAGGGTTTATGTGGTTACAAAGTACAGTCTTAAGGCCATAAAGTGTCCAACATAAGGCATCTGCAACAGGGTACCTTCACTGGAGAAAGGCCATTGGCATCTGGAAAACCTCTGTTAATTCGGAAGGCATGTGGCTGGCATCTGCTTTCTCCCAGGTTGCGTTTAAAAATGGCATTCTCCAAAATGTCAGCTTTAAATGACCATCTTCAAAATGTGTCTCTTGGTTGCAGCTCTGAGGTTATTTTAGCCCCTTTATAAGAGTCCAGTGAACTATCAAGGCCCAGCCTGAATGCGTGGGGCCACATTTCCATGGAAACATTCAATCGAGGGGTCACACCCTAATCAAAGTTGTCACTCACAGTTGGGTGGGTCACATCTCCGTGGAAGCACTCAATCAGAAAGTTCCAACCTAATCAACACTAACATGTCTGCCCCCACAAGAGTGCATAAAAGAATATGGCTTTTTCTGGGGGACATAATATATACAAACCAGCACAACGTATATGTGGGTTTATTTTTGGACTTTCTGTCTCATCAATCTCTTTGGCTCTCTTTACACCAATATGCTGTTTTGATTACTATCAGTTTATAATACTTCTTGAAACCAGGTTGTTGGCCATCCAACTTTGTTCTTTTTCAGGGTTTTTTGGTTGTTATATAGGTCCTTTGCATTTCATATGAATTTTAGAATCAGGTGGTCAATTTCTAAAAAAAAAAAAAAAAAAAAAATGCCTGCTGGGAATTAGATTTGGATTGTGTTCAATCAGTAGGTTAATTTGGGGACCTTGACATATATCAATGTTGAATCTTTCAGCCCTGAACAAAGAATACCTCTTTGCATTTATATACACCTTACTTAATTTTCTCAGTAATATTTCATAGCTTTTACTATATAGATCCTTCCATCTTTTCTCAGATCTATCCACATTTCATATTTTTGATGCAGTTACAAATGATATGTTAGAAATTTCAATCTTTGTTTATTGCTTGTATATAAATACAATTGATTTTGTATATTGATTTTATATCCTGCAGTGTTTCTAAACTCACTTATTTGTTCTAGAAGGTTTTTTATAGACCTCATCTGATTTTCTACATAGACAAGGGGTCATTAAACTTTTTCTTAAAGGGCCAGATAGTAAACGTTTAAGACTGTGGTCAATATGGTCTCTATTGCAGTGATTCAACTCTACCATTGTAGCATGAGTAGCCACAGACAAAACATAAATGAATGGTGACATGTCTGTGTCCCAGTACAATTTTCTTTACAGAAACAAGCAGCTGGCCCACAGGTTGGAGTGTGCCAATTCCTATATGTGATCATGTTGTCTGTGAATAAAGATTGTTTTATTTTCCTTTTTACTCCTTTGTGGGGATCCACATTTCCATCCAGTACTTCTTCAGGTTTCTCTCTCTGCTCCACTCTCTCCTCTCTGGTGTTCTCTCTGATCATCTCCGTCTGCCTTGGCTTCTCCAGACTCTCAGCTTCTTCACCTCAGCTCAGGGAGTCCACTGGACCTCACCTCGGTTCCTTCTTCCTGTGTTGTCGCCTGGAAACTCTCTCAAGGCACTGAGCTGAGGCTGTCATAAGCCTTACTTGGTTTGTTTCCTCTCTTTCAGGGACCATTGTCCTTCACTGCCTGAAGCCCATTTTCTTGAAAATTGTTTAACATGTTTTGTCTGTTCTGTTTTTGGTTGTTTCAGGTGGGATGCTAAATCAGTCCTGTTGTATCATGACTGGAAGTGGATTGCAATGCGCTGTAGACTGTCCTGCATGCTCTTTCTCTCACTTTGCTCAGTTACTTCCTGCTCATCCTTTCAGGGAAATCTTCCCTGGGTGCAGTCTAGATCATGTGCAATGTGATCATAGAACTCTGTTTTCTTACCATATCTATCTTTATTGTAGTTATGCTATTTGTCTTTCTCCTACCTTAGACTTTAAGCTAAAGAAGGGCATGGATCTTGTCTATTTTATCTCTTGTCTATACACCAGAGCTTTGTTTAATGTCTTCCATAATATATATATATTACAATATGTGTATTTCAATATGTATTTGTTCAATGTATGAATGACTAAATGTGCACATGTACAGTTCATTATAGTTAAAAAATATACATACATTTTATTTCTATCTTTGTTTTCTCCCTGATACAGATTCTATGATCCTATTCAAAATCCAGGATGCAGTGCTTTCATATGAAAGATTAATAGAATTAAAAAAAAATCACTGTGAACTCCTTACAGGAAAAACAAAAAAAATGACAAATAAGGTTAGCAAACTACAAAAGGAGCTATCAGAAACCAAAGAAATGAAATCACATGAGAGCATAAAAAAGTGGAATGGGAACAAGAACTTTACAGTTTGAGGCATAAAAGCTTGGTTTTAAAAAAATATTTGAGCTACTAATGATTTTTTTTTTTATGTTGTACAATTCTCATTACTCTCCATTTGAAATAATTCTCATTACCCAAACACTGCATGGCTCTTTCAGCCCTTCATTATTTGTCCCTGATGTTTGCATGGTAGTAATAAGTATTCCTATTAATTATAGTCCCTAGTATGCAATAGGCAGATATTTCCCATATAGCATTTTATTGTCAATTCTCTGTACTAGTGCCATAACTTAGAAGTGTGTCATGCAAACAACTATTTATATGTGTAGTGCTGATATGTGGGATATATGCCGTTAAACAACATTTGATCCTATTTGCCTTCAATAGAGCTCTGATACTTATAATACCCTTAACAAGCAATCATCACCCCTATCCATTCCCATAGCTTTGAATTCAGCCTCATTAATATATCTGAGCATATTAGATTATCATTCCCTCTCCACTAGCTTCTGTGTTATCACTAGCTCCCCAATGTCCTGTATTTACTATTTAATTTTACTACAAATATGTAAGGGAATTTTGGTAATTGCCAATCTATCTTCTGGGACTTAATAGAGGAGAGAAACTCTTAGGTCTTCAGAATATGAAATTCTTAGAAATAATACAGGAAGTCTTTAACATGAATACTTATACTAATAATTAAATATATGTTTTATTTACTTTGAGTAAATTCTTCAATACAGAATTACTTAGTTGAAGCATAAGAATGTTTTAAAAGTGTCTTTAATCTGTATTTCTAAATTGTTCCTGAGGCAATTTATATTAATCTATACTTTCACCATCAAAATATGAAATGACCATTTTTCTAAAACCAGAATCATTTTTAAAAAAATTTGTGCAGTTTTCCATATGCATGGAATGAGAAGTAAAATGGAAATAGATTATCATTTAATTAGTTCACATAGATCCTTCTTGTTCCAAAAGGGATTTTAAAATACTTTATGAAATAGATAAGGAACAAGGTAAGATAAGTTGAAAGTGTTAAAGAAAGATAAAAAGCATGGGCTGACAGATATTAGGCCACCTAGCCTCTTGTTGGATTATAGCAATCTACAGATGTATGTTATACAAAAGACATCTGAAGGTGCCATGTTACACTGTAAATCCTTTTTAGGGCCCCTGTAGTATTTCATCTTCATGAACTCCTCAAAATTTTATTCTAGTGAATTTATAAACATTAGACAGCAGCTTCTCTTCTTAATTAGTCAACTCTAAATTATTTGTCCTAATGGAAGAGTAATTATTACTATTTGGAAATAAAGGTAATTTTCAACCCAAACATTACTGAATAATTTGAAAATTCCTTTCCCATAGTATTTACCAGAGTGCTAGTAACAAAACTTACCAATTAGCAGAATGTCTTTTTAGTGTTACTTTCAAATATCACTTTTGGAAAAGATTAAATTGAGAAATTAAAAGACAGGAGAACTTGGAAGGACAAAATTTTGAGAACACTGAAATTTCATAAACTGGATAATATACCAACATAAAGAGCCAGAGCACAAAGTGAACTTTTAATTTTCTAACAAAATGAATTTAAATTAAGCATTTTATTGCAGATTTACATTAAAACAAGAAGAAGAGAAAAGTAAATATGCTGATATGTTGTATGACAGAGTCAGAGAACACGTAAGAAAAGAAGAGCGGTATAACAAAGAAGTTGAAATGAAACAACTTGAACTCAGTCTTTGAACACTAGATATGGAGTTGAGGACTGTAAGAAATAATTTGTATCAGGTAAATTAATCTGTGGTAAGAATTTCATATATCTAACTTTATGTCATTGATATTATTTATGCTATCCCTTTGATTCAATGTGTAAAGTGAACCAAAAATATTATCCTAAAGATGAACTAAATATCCTTAGTCAACTATTATCTTAGTGCAATTGTTGGCATATCATAGGGTTTCAGTATGTTTTCTGAATAATAGAATGGAAGGTAAATTGAGTTTAATCATTAACTTAAATGTTAATTTTAGCATTTTTTATGTTGAAATATAGGTTAAATAGTTGTGATGGTTTAAGACCAAATGTTTCATAAAGACATTTTCTTTCAAAATATTATGTTTGTCTGTATTTAAGAGCTGTTTTTGCTCTATGAGAGATTTAGTTGTTATTTATGCAATTAAAATTTGAATAATTCAGAGGGGGTAAAGATCTTGCGTCTTAATAGACTATTTTAATTGATCTTTTTTTTTTTTTTTAAGGTTCTGCTCTGAAATAAGCTTTTAATTCAGACTCCAAAATTTAATGAAATGTGTCTCTAGCTTGTAGAAGAGTGAAATGACACCCAGAGGCAACTTTCTTGAGAACAGAATGCCAGAATATTACAAGATGGAATTCTGACCAGTCACCTTTGTAAACAGAAGGAGATTGAAAAGGCTCAAAAGAAAGTGAGTGAGAATTCTAATATATTTTCCTTAGTCATTTAAAAATATGTGTGTATGTATTTGTGTATATATTTTAAAAACCAACTATATGAGTCACGGAAAATATAGGTGATCTTTAAGAATATGTGTATGTATTTGGTGGGGTGGTGGGGTGTTGGCATATTTGGTCCATTGGATAAATTAACATTCTTAATTCAAAATTATTTGTCTACAGCAGTCAAGTGGTGACATTCACAATGGCTTTATCCAGAAAGAGCTTTTAATATTTTCTAGAGATGGATTATCCTTCTATAATCTCAAAGCTGTTGCTACTAACAGCAAATGTTATTCTTTTTGGCAGTGATAGATATTAATGGAGAGGTCAGTTTATCAGTACTACCCATAGATAAAGTGAGGAAAAATATAGCTGGAGGGATATTTTGAATATCATTCTCCTCACTCTTGAGAAAAGTAACAATTTGCCCCAAGTGAGGTCCTATTTCAGTACTAGGAGATTTCTGACAACAATGAAATGCCGTAACATACACTTAATGATAATTTATTGATAAATGTTTCATTCTGAGTAAAATAGTTCAGTTTATTTTCATCTTTCATATTTATTACTGTTTCAAACATTATGAAAATGAAATAGTTACTGAGCAGCAAATAATCTAATGATTTTCTAAGAAGCACAATATAAATTTTACCTTACCATTAGTCTTTTAAAATATGAAGTTTCTTTTGTATTTTGGTATTTATACTAGAAAAATAATGGTGGTTTAGTGGAAAAACATTAATTAGAAGAACACAAAAGACGTGGGAAATCCTGCAACTTTCATTTATTTTTGAAACTCTATTTTGCAGAATTGTGATAATTAAATTAGTTAATTGTTGTATATATAACTGCTTTATACAATGCCTAGTTTTATCAGTTATCAATTAATGTAATTCTTATAACTGACTATAAAAATGTTAGAAATATAAAATATCTCTGGAATATTCTCAGAATAAAAAGTAACTTTTAAAGGACTTTAAGAAATTTAAGATTGAAATTTAAGCTGTATGCAGAGCTGCAGCTTTTAATGAGGAGTAGCTGTATAGGTTAGATATCAACCTGTAAACCCATGTGGAATTAATTTAGATTAGAAAGAATGTGGTATTATTTGGGGCAATTCAGACAGAAGTATTTAAAATTACAGTATATGTGAAATGTATTTGATATTGTAATGATTGCATGTATGTTTGGAGGGGATTGTATTTAATATTTTTAGTCTGACCAAATCTATACAAAGCTCTTCATGTAGGGTAGCTCTAAACCCAATTTTTAAAAAAAATATAGTCTAATTTATTAAGGTTTATTTTGTTCCTTCTGTGTTTGCTGTAATACCAAGAAAGCATTACTAATTCAGATATTTAAAACAAAAATCTCTTCTAATTCCTTTTTTACTTTCATGAATTCATTTTTCTCAATTAAATTTTTGAACTTTTAAGAATTTATGCTGAATAATGTGTGTGGTTTGGATTCAACTTTATTTTTTTCCAGTTGGATTGTTCCTTGCTGCAGCACTTTTATTGTATGCACATATAGGTTATTCTTTAATTTCTGAGGCCATCATGATATGTCATTTTATTGAGTGGTAACTAAATGTCTACTTTGTTTCATAAAACATAGGTTTCTGATAATCATGAAAAAGAAAAAGATCGTTTGCATAAAAATCACATGTTGCAGGATGAAATTGCCATGCTAAGATTGGAAATAGAAACAATAAAAAATCACAAACAGGAAAAAGAAAAATATTCTGAGAACATGGAAAGTGTAAAAGAAAAAAATGATGACCTTCAAAAGACATTAAAACTGAATGAGGAAACATTAACAAAAACAATATTTCAGTATAGTGGACAGATTAATGTTCTGACATCAGAGAATGCAATGCTGAAGTCTAAATTAGACAGTGAAAAACAAAGCAAGGAAAGACTGGAAACAGAATTTGAATTATAACATTCTAGACTGGCTGCTTCAGTCAACAACCATGATCAAAAACAGATATCAAAAAGAGACCTGGAATTTGCTTTCCAGAGAGCAAGAGATGGGTGGTTTCATTTACAGAACAAAATGAATTTTGATGTGTCTAACCTAAAAGATAACAATGAGATTCTTTCTCAGCAACTTTTTAAAGCTGAAAGTAAATTCAAGAGCCTAGAAATTGAGCTCCATCACACAAGAGATGCTCTGAGAGAAAAGATTTTGATTTTATAATGTGTACAAAGAGACCTAAGCCAAACACAGTGCCAGATGAAGGAGGTTGAACACAGGTATCAAAGTGAACAAGGTAAAGTGAGTAAATACATTGGAAAACAGGAATCCTTAGAGGATAGGTTATCCCAACTGCAAAGTGAAAATATGTTGCTTTGACAACAACTGGATGTTGCTCACAACAAAGCTGACAGTAAAGAAAAGACAGTAAGTGACATCCAAGACCGATTTCAGGATATCATAAAAAAATCTTAAAGCTGAAAGTGAAAAACAAAGGCTTCTTCTGGAAAAGAGAAATGAGGAATTAACCAGTGAATGTAATCCTTTAAAAGAACAAATATATCAGTATGAAAATCACAAAGTAGAAAGAGAAGTAAGTATCAAGAAATATAAACATTTTTAGCTTCCTGAAAGAAAACTGAAAGCAATATTTGGTTATGGCTAAAATGTTGAGTCTAGTTGAATATGAAAATATATAGACTATAAATGTATTTTCTATGTCAGCATAGAAACATACCTTGTATCCAGCAAATAAAACTTTGACTTAAGAAAAGCTTTACTTTGAGTAAAGACATTGCGTCACCTATGAAATTTTAAGAGGTTAAGTTATAAATTTTTAATAGATGTATACCAGTGTTATTAAGTCTTGTGCTACAGAAATAATTATTTTAGTGTCTCTGTCACCATTTTTTAAGACCATATAAGGTCATGAATTAAGCAGATAACAGAAATGTTGATAGCTAAAATGAGTATTTTGAAGTTCAGATTCAATTAAGTGGGTTACCTTTGTTGACAGTTTATCTGATTTCCCAGATAAACTGAAGTGTAGATGCTGTATCTTATCATAATTTTCCTTCAGTAGCTTTTTTTTTAAGTTTACTATTTTATTTGCAAAAAAACTACAAGCAGAACTCATAAATAGACATTGCGATTTAAAGCAGGAAAATGATAAAGTGGCTTCTAATAACATAGCCGTGCACATGCCAGTAACAGGAATATATTAACATCTTTTATTTGCTAGGCAAAGAGCAGTGTCCAATATAAATTTCCCCAAAACATTTAAGACCTGTGAATTTCTGACAGTTCACAAAACCACCAACTGACACTTTACCATGAAGAAAAAAACAAACCTAACAGACTGTCAGCTCTAAAGATGTTACAGAGCAGAAATTTCCAAAAAGCATTATACAAGCTGTCTTTCTGGGAAAATGAAAAATATAGTTCATATAATACACTAACAAAAATTCATAAGATAAGATTATGTTTTGACATACTTAACAAGCATTCTCTGTTTGTCTCCAACAAACAAAGCTAAGGAAATAATGTAACCATCTTTACACAGTAAATTAAGGTTACAAGTCGTACATAAGAACAGAACTGCTTGCACATTAAAAACTGTTCAGCTCCATTGTCATACTCTAAATATTGGCTCTTAAACCATTTTCAGTTACATACAAGCAAAGGTTATTATATATTCAGCAATTAATAAATTTTCAATAATTTAAGGTATGGTAACTTAAAGTAGACTGAGAATAGTCTCAATAAGGCAGGTGAAACATCTTAGTGGAACTAAACTCACTGAAGCTTCTGCCAATGATTTTGAATATCCAAATTGAAACTGAAAGGTTTTGACTAAAATATTTTGTGGGTGTCAGAATGTCTTCACCTTTTTAAAATTTTTAATAAACACACGACTCAAGCAGAGCAGGTCAGGCAAGCCCTGTGTGTGTGCACGCACGGGTGTGTAGGATTGTGTGGTATCAAAACAAATGGAAACTTGGAAGCATAACACTGTGCTTTTGTTTTGTTTAACCTGCTTTCTGTGCCACTGAATACCAAGTATTTCTGGTCCTCTTTTAATATAAATCTTTATAATCTACGATCGTGTTTTTACTTGCTGCCTACTAATTGTAGGACAAATTGCAAATACAGGAAGTTACAGGAATTCCATTTCCAGAAGACATGCCTGAAGGATGTCATCAATTTCAGAAATTTAAAGTCTAATGTACCAACCACCTCACTACTCAACAGAATATGCAATGGCAGCTTTAAAGGACTGGCCCAGTAACATCAGATTGCTTAGGTAACTTCCAGTTAGCTGCAGTTTCTACCCAAATGGCAACTTCGTACCATTTGTTCTAAAGCAGTCTTCCCTTTCTTTACCCCTCCCCCATTCTTTAATTTATCATGGAGGCAAAACTGAAAAAAACCAAGATATTGGCAATGAATTAATTAGCAGCCCATGAGTAGCTGGTTATTCAGCTCTCCCACTCATCTAGGGGTCCAATCACTTTACATGAAACTAACTCTAAAAACATACACAGTGTTTCTAAACAAAGTGCATACCTACACTTGTTGGCTCAAAAAGCAGTGCAATCCACTTGATTTGGATGGCACTTAAGCCTTTTAAAAAGTTAATTAAAAACTTAGCAATTCCTTATACCCCTGGAAAATAAATATGGCTGACTAATTTATCCTCCCTGAGACCCTTAATAAAAGGAATATTGAAACTTTAGAAGGAATGTCTTTGCAATATCCCACTGACACTAAAATGTGGATTTAAAATTCATACTCAAATCACTATGTATTATATATTCTGATACTTGTAGAAAACATCTGATTTTGTTTGGTTCATTAAAAATACTTTTAAAAATGTATTTTAAAAGATAAACATAGCTTGCATCCCAGATACAAGCATTATTTGAAAAAGAGGGGAACATTGTCCATGAATTTGAGAATAGGACCACAACAACAAATGGCACTGCTTTAAAGTCTGTACCTTTGAGAACAGAATTTGAATTATGGTACATTAGGGACTACAGAATAGTTTTAATGCAAATATGAAAGGGACCTTTCCTATTGGCTACTCAAATCAAGCTGTTAATTTTTTTTTTTTTAATCATTGCCCCCAGGGACAGAAGTTGCTTCTATTCTTAACCAAATCAGGTTTTAACACCAAAACATGGTGCTTTATTTCAAATTGGCTGCCCTCCAAAAGTCCCTATGATCAAATTAAGGAACTTAATTTGTCACATTCCCAAACCTGAAATGACTGACGTACTACGAACTCTGGATATGAAAGTAAAAGTCAAATAGAAGAGACTCCAAATCCAAACAAAACAAAATATTAAAAATAGAGGGGTGGAATCATATTAGTGGTCTTTGTTTTTTGTAAGACAGTAAGTAAAACAGTGAAAAGAAACTTAAAAAGAATTATCAAGTTATCTTTATGCTGAGGAAGAAAAAAATCACACACTTGCCATCAGCAAGGGCTTTCCCTGCTCATCTGGCTGCTAGTGCTAAAGCTGTTCACTTTAGAGCTCTTTCCCACAGAAGGGAACTGAGAAATGTCTCCAAACACATAAACTGAATGTCTGGACTAGATGTGTGGTTGATAACCTTCTTTCAGTAAAACAAACAACGTATTTTAAGAAAGAAAGAAAATAATTCTCATAATGAATAGGTAGAGTAAAGAAGGGAACCCAGGGGAGACATGAAGCAAACAAATTTCAATTACAAAAAACCACCATGGAACGCGGAAACAAGTAATTGCTTCCTGTATGGACCAAAATTACAGTTCAGACTGTTTTAAATCCTAAAACTAAGAAACAGTTTATAGATTTCCCTCAGACATGAGTAGAGGTCTGGAAAATGGATGGAATTCAAGTTACAGAATACCATTTCATGAGTGCTTATGTAAGAAGAGCAATGTTAACATGTAACCGTAATTTACATGAATACTTGGCATTCTGGAGCTAGTTTAGATACTTCTGAATGATCAAAGCCCTCCCCAAACCGCCTGTGATTAGTCAGTTATTCCATTGCAAATGCAGGCCATCTTGAGCAGTGTTTAAATTTGAGATCACATTGTTTAAAAAATACGTATTTTCGTATCATCTAGTACTCTTTAGACAGATGAGAGTCAACTTCCCACGTGGGTTGCAACATACTTCATGTAAGACTGATTTTAATTTAATTTCAGTACTTTCATAGAAGGGACTGTCCCAGATCTGTAACTGCTCAATGTTGTATTCACAGTGTATCAACACCAGCGTTGCCATGGATTGGTTTCAAATAACCCTTTATATATAATTTTATATTTATATATATAGTTATATCAAAATTGATAGTACATAGTATAACTGGAAGAAAGAACTAAACTTAAAAGGATATGCTGAAAGAAAGAGTTTGTGAACACAGTAAATAAAAGTCCCCCCCCAACCCCTCCCCAACAAAACCAAAACCAAAACCAGTCGTAATGTACATGGAAAATTGGGCACAGCAGATTTTTTTGTTTGTTTGTTTTTATAAAAAGTAGATTCAGGAGCACATCCAATTAAAAATGATTGTTAGGAAAATCATACAAAACAATGGAATACATAAAAGTGTCAAGAGTAATCATCAGGGTGCGACATTCCTTGGTGGCCAGATGCCCATAGCAAGCAGAAATTATCCTGGTAGTGTCACTAAGAAGTCGAGGTCCACAGAAGAATCTCCAGGGGTGCAAGCAGCATGGGCAGGTGGAGGATTTGAATTTCATACCCTGATTCACAGTTTTCACAATTCCATGTGCAACTTCAGAAAGATTCATCGTTTACTGCTGACATGTCGCCCTCTGGCGTCGAGGAACGGGAGGAGCCCTGGTCTGTGCTCTCCGACCCCGAGCTGCTCTGGTTCTGCCGTTCTGACCCTGCACTGGAGGGCCCTGTGGATGAGGATGTTGAGGAGGAGCGAGTCTTTTCCTTCAAGTCTGTGATAACCACGGTCACGTCGCCCACAGTTCCCGCCAACTGCTGTGCATGCTCCTGTCCACGTTTTTCAGCCGGGCCTTGAGGGGTGATTTGTTGCACTGGTCTCTGGTGTAGCATTTGCAGACTGTATGCTGTTTGCTTCGCTAGGAGGGTCTTTCAGAATATCGGGCTTTGGTTTTGTTTTCTTGTTGGTATTTTTCTCGGTAACACTAGGACTAATTTATCTTTCCCAGGTTTTTCTTTGTCTTGCTTTTCAACTTTCTCTTTCTTCTCTTTTTTTAGGTGGTGGTGGGGTGGCATGCTCTTGTGCCACCAGCTGAGAACTTATCCGAGGTTTGCTGGCGGAGGTGCCTTCCTCACATCGCAGATGCTGCATGCAAAGGCTTCAGCGCTGTTTCTGAAGGTGCAGACGCTGCCACCCCAAAGGCCTTCGTCCGCGGCAGGTTTCGCTTGTCTTTCTGGCCTGGTCGGGGTCTTCTTGCCGCCCACGGTCGTGGATGGGCTGAACCCTCGCCCCCCCAAGCCGAAACCGGCGCCGCGCGGGGGAGAAACGCCGTCCGGGGAGTCGCCGCGGACCGGCCCCGCCCTCCCCCGCGCCCGCCCTCAGCCGCCGCCGCCGCCGCCGCCAGTCCCCGGACGAGAGCCAGTAGCTTTCCATACAGTTCTAGTTGGTGTAATTTTTTTCATGTCAATTTGAATTAAATCTGGAAACCTTTCAGTCCCAAATTATGTATTCCTCCCTGCTCAACTCATTAAAGGTACCTGCTTTTCATTAAATCGTAATTTGGGACAAATGTGTTGAATTTCAGCAAAACCGTATTTGATTTAATGTTCCCACGGCTATTTGGAATTTACTTTGAATGTTTCTAAAATAATTTGCTTTTCATTACTTCTCTTTTCAAGGCTCAATTATGTTAGTTTGGACATAAGTTTGCCCAATACAGAGATAACTGTAACTATCTGTGATTTGTCCTGTTGACATTGGAGTGCTCTTTTCAGACTGATGTTGGGTGTCAGGATTCCCGGTGTAGCAGGAGTGGAGTGGGGTGTGTGTGGAATCTCAGTAGCTGAGGTCAGGGAGGGAGGTGGAGGCCGGGTTACCCAGTGAGGCCTGGAGGGCCTTGTAAAGACTCTGCTCTTATTCTGAGATGGGAATCTAGTGGAAGGATTTGAGTGCAGGACTGAATATGGGAGGAAGTCTAAAGTTCCTTTGAACCTCTAATAAAACAAGAGGGAATAAGTTTAGAATTTCCCACCCCCAGCCCTACCCACATACCCATTTCTTTTTGAGATCAGTAGGTTTGTTAAATTTTGCACATTCATCAGGAGAAGGGGGAGGGAGAAGAGCTGACAGTGGGGCTGAATCTGTTGTCTCATAAACATAGTACTGATTAGGGAGAGGGATAACACTTTCCTCGTCCTTCACCAAATCCGGCAATAGCCAGCAAGGTATACGTGTGAGGGAAAGAAGGTAAGTTTGTATCTATGGGGTGACATTTTTCAAAGACTAACTCTTAGAATTATATATTGTGAACATAATTTAATAATAAAGTGATTTGCAAAATCAGTAACAGAAATATCTTATCAGGTAGTTGTGAGACAACTTCAACAACAACTGGCTGATACCCTAAAGAAACAATCCATGTCAGAATCTTCACTGGAGATTATATCCTGTTATCACATTAATTTAGAAGATGGGACACAGGATTTAAAGAGGAAATTAAGTCAAATCAGGTGTCAGGTATGTATGAAATTTAACTTGTCAACAGTTAATCTATAGCTGGTTAAAGAATGTAAAGTGTTTTGGGATACTAATTTTAGTGGGCAGTTTTTTGTATTTTCATTATCATTAAATTATTACAGTTTTATTATCTTTGTAATGTACTTATTTTTACAACTCTGACTTCCATTCAGCTATTTGTATTATACAGTGTAATATTTATCCTTAGGAAAGTTGAGAATTATGTGGCATTCCTCACAGAAGTTGAAAGACTTTTTTTCCTACTAAACACTATTTTTTAGTGATATCTCTTTTGTATATCAGTAAGGCAAGCCAGATTAAATCAGCAGATAGTGTTCAATGGAATGTTCAAGGAGATACACAGTCTGTATATATTTATTTAATGGATTTCAGCATAACTTGCCCCAGAAAGGCCACTAAACTGTTCTGCAAAAATGCACACTTTAGTTGTTTAACAAATTAGTTGAACAGTTATTTTCTTTATTTTGTTTTCATTTTTCATATATTGTAAAAACTTTGAAATATTGAGATTATGTATTAGATATATATTCAAAATATAGAATTAAGAGAATTATCTAGATCTCATGATTGGATTTCTTTAAACAACTTTATTGATCTATAATTCACATACCATACAATTCAGTAGCTTTTATTTACAGAGTTCTGCACCCATCACCACTGTCAATTTCAGAACCTTTTCATCACCTCAGAGAAACTCTACATCTTTTAGCCATCCTGCCCCAGCTCCCCTCCCACCTCTTCCCTCTTTCCCCCAGCCCTAGGCAAACTCTTATTTTCTGTCTCAATGAATTTGCCTATTCTGTGCACTTCATATAAACGGAATCATATAATATGTGGTCTTTTGTCTGGCTTCTTTTGCTTAACATAAGTTTTCAAGTTTCGTTTGTGTTGTTCAATATTTCATTCCTTTTTATTGCCAAATGATTGTCCATTGTACGGATACATGAGTGGAACTGATGTTGTTTATCGATTTATCTGATGGACATTTAGGTTGTTTCCACTTTCTGGCCATTATGAATAATGCTGCCAGGAGCATTCATGTAGGGGTTTTTGCGTGGACACATGTCATCTCCCTGCTGATGGGTTTTATCACCTGCATGAACTGGGCAGATTCACCGTCTCAGTGCCTTTGCTCTGGCCTTTCTGTCTGTTCAGTCTCTGTTCCTCCAGTCGAATCCCACATCCATTCAGACCTGGCTCACAGTCTCCCTCCTCCAGGAGGCTCCTCCGACTGTCCTCCCGCTGACCTCACTTCCCCTCAGCACTTGTCATCTACGCTGTGCAGAACTTTCTTTTTCTTTAACTTTTAATTTTGAAATAATTTCGAACCTATATGACAGTTTCAAAAACAATGCAAACCCTACACAGAGAACTCCAACATTACCCTCCCTGTGATTCCCAGGCCACCTTTTTTTTTCCTTTTACTTTAGGTAGGTTTTATTTTTTAATCTGAAACAAATTTTAAATGTAGGTTCATATGAGGTAATTTGTAAAAGTCCTTCCGAGTCTATTAAGGATTCTAAATATTCTAAATACTCTGTGAGATTGCTGTTTAAATCAGTGCAAGAAAGTAGTATATGAATACTATATTATAAATATGAATTGTACAGAAATTATCACAAATTTTTATATTTTGCTAAATTCATAGAACTAAATTGTTTCCATGAGATACATTAAAATATAGAAACAATTTGTAGTGATTACTTTCTACTGCTATTTCATAAAGTAGCCTAATTATCGTATATTAATGTTTTAAACTGGAAACCGATATTAGAGTGAAGAATGTTTATACTATTAGAAAATTACACTTGAATTAAAAGTTGAAAGGTTTTTTTCCATATTAATTAATCAATGATAGTATTATCACAATGATTTGTAAGTCAAGAGTTACAATTTGAGGAAATGTTTTAAATTAAGTTCCCTCTACCACTTTACAATTTTTTTCTTTTTTTTTTTCTTTTTTTTTTTAATTAAATTCAGTTTTATTGAGATATATTCACATAACATACAATCATCCATGGTGTACAATAATCAGCTGTTCATAGTACCATCATATAGTTGAGCATTCATCACACCAATCTATTTTTGAACATTTTCTTTACACCAGAAAGAATAAAAATAAGATTAAAAAATAAAAGTAAAAACCCAAATCATCTCCCCCATCCCTCCCTATTTTCACTTAGTTTTTGTCCCCATTTTTCTACTTATCCATCCGTACACTGGGTAAAGAGAATGCTATCCACAGAGCTGTCACAATCACACTCTCACCCCTTGTAAGCTACATTGCTATACAGTTGTCTTCAAGTGTCAAGGCTACTGGGTTGCAGTTTGATAGTTGCAGAGATTTACTTCTAGCTATTCCAATAAGTGAAATCCTAAAAAGGGTTATCTATATAGTGCATAAGAATGTCCACCAGAGTGACCTCTCAACTCCATTTGAAATCTCTCAGCCAGTGAAACTTTACTTCGTATCATTTTGCATCCCCCTTTTGGTCAAGAAGATGCTCTCAGTCCCTCTATGCTGGATCCAGATTCATCCCCGGGACTCATATCCTGCATTGCCAGGGAGATTTACACCCCTGGGAGTCAGGTCCCACGTAGAGGGGAGGGCAGTGAGTTTACCTGCCGAATTGGCTTAGCTAGAGAGAAAGGTCCACGTCTGAGCAGCAAAGAGATGCTCAGGGGGAGACTTTTATGCACAATTATAAGCAGATTTAGCCTCTCCTTTCAAGCTTCATAAGGGCAAGCCCCAACATAGAGATTGGGCTCGGCATACCGAACCTTCAGTCCTCAATGTTTGTGAGAACATCAGCAACGATCCAGTATCATGGACTGCATTTAATTGCCCTTATCTCTTTAGTCTCTTTCTTTTTATTTTTTAATTGCAGCAACATATATACAACACAGATCTTCCCCTCCCAACCCCTCCCAAGCATACTATTTGGTGGGATTAATCACATTCACAATGTTGTAGTAGTCTCACCACCATCCTTACTAGAACTTCCCTTCACCCCAAACAAACCCTACATTCATTTTGCATTTTCTCACCATTTCCCCTGCCCCCCACCTATCACAATCTGTACTCCACTTTCTGCCTCTATGAGTTTGCATATTCTCTGATATTTTCTTTATGGTTACCATGGATCTTAAATTTAGCATCCTAAATATATAAAAATTTTGTTTTCTTTGATATGAACTTAGCAGTTTCAATAGCATACCATAATCTATGTTCTTATACACCCTCTGTCCCCCCACCTTTATGTAGTTTGTCACAAATTACATATTTATACATTTGAGTCCAAAACCATTTATTTATCGTTATATCTCATCCATTTGCCTTTTAGATTACTATAGGGTTTGTTTGAGAGATCGGTATCATAAACTTTTTATTCTCTTTTTTCTAAGCAATAATTTAAGCAATTACACATAAAATTGAAAATATTTAATCCAACAGAAGAGAACTGTTGAACAAAATGCATATTTTTTTTTGTCAATATGAAAAAAATTCCAAATTTGATTTCCTTCATTATGGAGTCAGAACTGGGATTTACTTTACACCACTGTAGCAACTGTAAACTCTGGGAACTGACTTTTCTTACATGACATAGTATATAACCTCAATCTTCCCAGCAGAGTATTTGCTAAAGCAGTCCAAAATTTACAGTTGCTGGGACTGAATTGTTTGGAAACCTTGATTTAGTAATTCTCATCACTTCCTTGAGCCTGCCACTAAAGGTCATATCAGTTATGTATTAACTTCTCAACTCCAGGAGGTGCTATTTTTTTAAATTCAATTTTATTCAGATTTTTCACGTACCATATAATCATCCAAAGTGTACAATCAGTTGTTCATGGTACCATTATATAGTGGTGTCTTCATCATCACAATTTTTTTTTTTCAATTTTGGAACATTATCATTACTCCAGAAAAGAAATAAAAACACTAAATAAAACTCAAATCTTCCCATACACCTAAACCCCCATCCATAATTTAGTCAGAGTATTGGTATTGTACATTTGTTGATGAAAGAATGTCAAAACATTACTAACTGTAGTACATAGTTTGCAATAGGTACAGTTTTCCCTATGTACCCCTGTTATTAACGTCTACTTATAGTGTCATGCATTTGTTCTAGTTCATGAGAGAAATTTCTAATATTTGTATAGTTAATCACAGATATTGCCCACCATGAGATTCACTGTGTTATACATTCCCATATTTTAACCTCCAACTTTTCTTGTGGTAACATAGGTAACTTTATACTTCCCCTTTCCACCACATTCACACACCATTCAGCACTGTTAGTTATTCTCACAATAACATGGTACCGTCACCACTGTCCATTTCCAAATGCATAAGTTCAACCTAGATAAACATTCTGGTTATATTATCCAACTGCTTCCTATTCTTTAGCCTAATTTGATATCCTGGTAACCTATATTTCATGTCTATTAGTGTACATATTATAATTAATTCCTATCAGTGAGATCATACAATATTTGTGTCTGACTTACTTCACTCAATATAATGTCCTAAAGATTATCCATCAACCCATTTTTTTAAAGATGGTTTTGTTCATGCCCCAACAATCCATCCTAAGAAACAATTGATGGCTGCTTGTATAATCACAAAATTATGCATTCACCACCACCATGACTATCTATATAAGGATATTTTTATTTCTTCCACAAAGAAAGGAGTCAAAAAGTAGAGGGGCAAAAGAAAAAGAAAGAAAAGAAAATGTCAGCTAAAAAGCAACAAAAGAAAAGATAAAAATAAAGCACAATAAAAGAGTCAGTCAACATTACCAGTGCCAAGAAGCCCTTACTCCTCCCTTATATCCCCCTTTAAAAGACATTTAGCTTTGGTATATTGCCTTTGTTACATTAAAGGAAGCATAATACAATGGTTCTCTTAACTATGGTCTCTAGTTTCCATTTATTGTATTTTTCCCCACCACCTTCTTTTCAACACCTTGCAAGGCTGACATTCATTTATTCTCCCTCACACAGAAACATATTTGTACATTTTATGATAATCGTTGACCACTGTAGGTTTCACTAAGCTATACAGTCCCAGTCTTCACCTTCCCTCTTTCCTTCTGGTGTCCCACCTGCCCCTAACCTTCTTCTTTAAACAATACTCACACTCATCTTTGTTTAGTGTGCCCACATTGTTGTGCTACCGTCACCAAAACTGTATTGCCTTTTCTCACCTAGCCTTAGAAGTCACACAGAATCACTTCCTCCGCATCTCATTCATCAGAAGCAAAGTGATGTAAGTTGGCCAATATTCTACATTTTTAATGGGATGGATATCAGAGAACTTATGAAAATGTTTTAAATGCTCCTGCATGAAAAATAGTAATTTTTACTCAACACCCTCCACACTCGCAATTATTATGTCCTCTGGCTCAGGCTCAAAGTCCATCTCCACATCTTAATCAAGTCCAGAGGGGGATGTGGTACCTTAGTCGTGTAGCCCCTTGAGGACAGTTCTTGTGGATATGAACACTTGAGAACTAAAGGGACAAATTATTTGTTACCTGCATATCCAGAATTCTTCTAAACTGCTAACAACCCTCCCATTCACAAAGAAGAAAAAGAAGGGACTCCCAGGGCTCTGTAGTCCATAGTAATTCTGAAATACAACCAGGTGTATGTTGCCAGTTCTTTGATTAGGCCTCAGTCCACCTAATTATGGGGATGATTCTCCATAGCACTTTGCTGTAGCCTCTCGACTCTTTCCCCACCTTTTTGTCTCATAAGAAATGACCTGTGTTTTCATCTGAGTAGTTTTCTCAGCCTGCTTCCTCCCTGTAGAACTTCCAAGGCCCAAAGTCTTCTGTGTCTGTGTGTGTCTGTGTCTGTGTGTGTGTGTGTGTGTGTGTGTGTGTGTGTGTTGTCTTGGTTCCTTAGTCCAAGCTAGCAAGCAGTGTTGGTGCTACTCCATTTCTATTTCTCTATTTTTTTAAGACACATTTCTCTTATTGTTTTTTTACTTTTTTAAAACTTTATTTCTTGAAAAATTAAAACAAACAAAACAACATTGCAAACAAAACAATGGAATAAGAAAAACACATAACCTAAAATAACTACATTGCTTCCAACATGTTCCTACCAAAATTAACAAAACATTGTCGTTCCTGAGCATTCCCATAACATTGATTACCCTCCATAACTTATCTGTTATTAGATTTATCATTCCCCTGTCACTAGTTGCTATCACTAGGTCCCCTGCATTCTACAACATAAACCATTTATTTTACATTTTTCACAGAGCTCACATTAGTGGTAACATACAATATCTCTCTTTTTGTGCCTTGCTTATTTCACTCAACTTTATGTCTTCAAGATTCTTCCATGTTGGCATGTTTCACGACCTTGTGCCTTCTCATTGCTGCATAGTATTCTATCATGTGTATATACCACATTTTGTTTATCCACTCATCTGTTGAAGACATTTGGATTGTTTCCATCTCTTGGCAATTGTGAATAATGCTCTGATGAATATCAGTGTGCAAATATTTGTTCATGTCACTGCTTTCAGATCTTCTGGGTATATACCAAGAAGTGAAATTGCTGGATTGAAGGGTAAATCAGTATCTAGTTCTCTAAGGAACTGCCAGACTGTCTTGCACAATGGCTGTACCATTATACAGTCCCACCAACAATGAATAAGAATTCCAAATTCTCCACATCCTCTCCAGCATTTGTAGTTTCCTGGTTGTTTAATGGCAGACATTCTAATGGGTGTGAGATGGTATCTCATTGTGGTCTTAATTTGCATCTCTCTAATAGCTAGTGAAGCTGAACATTTTTTCATGTGTTTCTTGGCCATTTGTATTTCCTCTTCAGAGAACTGTCTTTTCATATCTTTTGCCCATTTTATACTTGGGCTGTATGTATTATTGTCATTGAGTTGTAGGATTTCTTTATATATGCAAGATATCAGTCTTTTGTCAGATACATGGTTTCCAAAAATTTTTTCCCATTGAGTTGGCTGCCTCTTTACCTTTTTGAGAAATTCTTTTGAGGTGCAGAAACTTCTAAGCTTGAGGAGTTCCCATTTATCTATTTTTTCTTTCGTTGCTTGTGCTTTGGGTGTAAAGTCTAGGAAGCGACCTGCTAATACAAGGTCTTGAAGATGTTTCCATACACTTATCTTCTAGGAGTTTTATGGTACTGTTTCTTATATTGATGTCTCTGATCCACTTTGAGTTAATTTTTGTATAGGGTGTGAGGGAGGAGTCCTCTTTCATTCTTTTGGCTATAGATATCCAGTTCTCCCAGCCCCATTTGTTGAAGAGACTGTTACGTCCCAGTTCAGTGGGTCTGGGCACCTTATCAAAGGCCAGTAATCCAAACATCTGGAGGTCTATTTCCAAATTCTCAATTTGATTCCATTGATCAATATGTCTACCTTTGTGCCAATACGATGCTGTTTTTGGTTTTTTTTTTTAATCTTCATTTTATTGAGATATATTCACATATCACGCAGTCATACAAAACAAATCGTACTTTCGATTGTTTACACTACCATTACATAGTGGTACATTCATCATCCAAATCAATCCCTGGCACCTTCATTAGCACACACACAAAAATAACAAGAATAATAATTAGAGTGAAAAAGAGCAATTGAAGTAAAAAAGAACACTGGGTACCTTTGTCTGTTTGTTTCCTTCCCCTATTTTTCTACTCATCCCTCCATAAACTAGACAAAGTGGAGTGTGGTCCTTATGGCTTTCCCAATCCCATTGTCACCCCTCATAAGCTACATTTTTATACAACTGTCTTCGAGATTCATGGGTTCTGGGTTGTAGTTTGATAGTTTCAGGTATCCAGCACCAGCTACCCCAATTCTTTAGAACCTAAAAAGGGTTGTCTAAAGTGTGCATAAGAGTGCCCACCAGAGTGACCTCTCGGCTCCTTTTGGAATCTCTCTGCCACTGAAGCTTATTTCATTTCCTTTCACATCCCCCTTTTGGTCAAGAAGATGTTCTCCGTCCCACGATGCCAGGTCTACATTCCTCCCCGGGAGTCGTATTCCACGTTGCCAGGGAGATTCACTCCCCTGGGTGTCTGATCCCACATAGGGGGGAGGGCAGTGATTTCACCTTTCAAGTTGGCTTAGCCAGAGAGAGAGGGCCACATCTGAGCAACAAAGAGGCATTCGGGAGGAGGCTCTTAGGCACAGCCATAGGGAGGCCTAGCCTCTCCTTTGCAGCAACTGTCTTCCCAAGGGTAAAACCTGTGGTAGAGGGCTCAACCCATCAAACCACCAGTCCCCTATGTCTGTGGTCATGTTAGCAACCATGGAGGTGGGGTAGGCGAATACCCCTGCATTCTCCACAGGCTCCTCAAGGGGGCACTACATCTTTTTTTTTTCCTTGTTTTTCTTTTTTTTTTTTTTTTTTAACTTTCCCTTCTTTTTTAAATCAACTCTATGAAAAAAAAGTTAAAAAGAAAACAAACATACAATAAAAAAACATTTCAAAGAGACCATAACAAGGGAGTAAGAAAAAGACAACTAACCTAAGATAACTGCTTAACTTCCAACATGTTCCTACTTTACCCCAAGAAAGTTACCTAATATAGCAACATTTCTGTGAACTTGCTCCTACTATATCCATCAGAAATTAACAGACCATAGTCATTCCTGGGCATCCCCAGAACGTTAAATAGCTTATCTGTTCTTCTTGGATTATTGTTCCCCCTTCCTTAATTGCTCTCTATTGCTAGTTCCCCTACATTCTACATTATAAACCATTTGTTTTACATTTTTCAAACTTCACATTAGTGGTAGCATATAATATTTCTCTTTTTGTGCCTGGCTTATTTCGCTCAGCATTATGTCTTCAAGGCTCATCCATGTTGTCATATGTTTCACGAGATCGTTCCTTCTTACTGCCGCGTAGTATTCCATCGTGTGTATATACCACATTTTATTTATCCACTCATCTGTTGAAGGACATTTGGGTTGTTTCCATCTCTTGGCAATTGTGAATAATGCTGCTATGAACATTGGCGTGCAGATATCTGTTCGTGTCACTGCTTTCCGATCTTCCGGGTATATACCGAGAAGTGCAATCGCTGGATCGAATGGTAACTCTATATCTAGTTTTCTAAGGAACTGCCAGACTGACTTCCAGAGTGGCTGAACCATTATACAGTCCCACCAACAATGAATAAGAGTTCCAATTTCTCCACATCCCCTCCAGCATTTGTAGTTTCCTGTTTGTTTAATGGCAGCCATTCTAACCGGTGTTAGATGGTATCTCATTGTGGTCTTAATTTGCATCTCTCTAATAGCTAGTGAAGCTGAACATTTTTTCATGTGTTTCTTGGCCATTTGTATTTCTCTTCAGAGAACTGTCTTTTCATATCTTTTGCCCATTTTATAATTGGGCCGACTGTACTATTGTCATTGAGTTGTAGGATTTCTTTATATATGCAAGATATCAGTCTTTTGTCAGATACATGGTTTCCAAAAATTTTTTCCCATTGAGTTGGCTGCCTCTTTACCTTTTTGAGAAATTCCTTTGAGGTGCAGAAACTTCTAACCTTGAGGAGTTCCCATTTATCTATTTTCTCTTTTGTAGCTTGTGCTTTGGGTGTAAAGTCTAGGAAGTGGCTGCCTAATACAAGGTCTTGAAGATGTTTTCCTACATTATCTTCTAGGAGTTTTATGGTACTTTCTTTTATATTGAGATCTTTGGTCCATTTTGAGTTAATTTTTGTGTAGGGGGTGAGGTAGGGGTCCTCTTTCATTCTTTTGGATATGGATATCCAACTCTCCCAGCCCCATTTGTTGAAAAGACCATTATGACTCAGTTCAGTGACTTTGGGGGCCTTATCAAAGATCAGTCGGCCATAGATCTGAGGGTCTATCTCCGAATTCTCAATTCAATTCCATTGATCTATGTCTATCTTTGTGCCAGTACCATGCTGTTTTGGCAACTGTGGCTTTATAATAAGCTTCAAAGTCAGGGAGTGTAAGTCCTCCCACTTCGTTTTTCTTTTTTAGAGTGTCTTTAGCAATTCGAGGCATCTTCCCTTTCCAAATAAATTTGATAACTAGCTTTTCCAAGTCTGCAAAGTAGGTTGTTGGAATTTTCATTGGGATTGCATTGAATCTGTAGATGAGTTTGGGTAGAATTGACATCTTAATGACATTTAGTCTTCCTATCGATGAACATGGAATATTTTTCCATCTTTTAAGGTCCCCTTCTATTTCTTTTAGTAGAGTTATGTAGTTTTCTTTGTATAGGTCTTTTACATCTTTGGTTAAGTTTATTCCTAGGTACTTGATTTTTTTAGTTGCTATTTAAAATGGTATCTTTTTCTTGAGTGTCTCTTCAGTTTGTTCATTTCTAGCATATAGAAACATTACTGACTTATGTGCATTAACCTTGTATCCCACTACTTTGCTAAATTTGTTTATTAGCTCTAGTAGCTATATCGTCGATTTCTCAGGGTTTTCTAGATATAAGATCATATCATCTGCAAACAATGACAGTTTTACTACTTCTTTTCCAATTTGGATGCCTTTTATTTCTTTGTCTTGCCGGATTGCCCTGGCTAGCACTTCCAGCACAATGTTGAATAACAGTGGTGACAGCGGGCATCCTTGTCTTGTTCCTGATCTTAGAGGGAAGGCTTTCAGTCTCTCACCATTGAGTACTATGCTGGCTGTGGGTTTTTCATATATGCTCTTTATCATGTTGAGGAAGTTTCCTTCAATTCCTACCTTTTGAAGTGTTTTTATCAAAAAGGGATGTTGGATTTTGTCAAATGCTTTTTCAGCATCTATTGAGATGATCATTTAATTTTTCCCTTTTGACTTGTTAATGTGTTGTAATACATTGATTGATTTTCTTATGTTGAACCATCCTTGCATGCCTGGAATGAACCCCACTTGGCCATGGTGTATGATTTTTTTAATGTGTCTTTGGATTCAATTTGCAAGTATTTTGTTGAGGATTTTTGCATCTATATTCATTAGGGAGATTGGCCGGTACTTTTCCTTTTTTGTAGCATCTTTGCCTGGTTTTGGTATTAGATTGATGTTAGCTTCATAGAATGAGTTAGGTAGTTTTCCATTTTCTTCAATGTTTTGAAAGAGTTTGAGTAGGATTGGTGTCAGTTCTTTCTGGAAAGTTTGGTAGAATTCCCCTGTGAAGCCATCTGGCCCTGGGCATTTATTTGTGGGAAGATTTTTGATGACTGATTGGATCTCTTTGCTTGTGATGGGTTGGTTGAGGTCTTCTATTTCTTCTCTGGTCAGTCTAGGTTGTTCATATGTTTCCAGGAAATTGTCCATTTCCTCTACATTATCCAGTTTGTTGCCATACAGTTGTTCATAGTATCCTCTTATAATTTTTTTAATTTCTTCAGGATCTGCAGTTATGTCACCTTTTTCATTCATTATTTTGTTTATATGGGTCTTCTCTCTTTTTGATTTTGTCAGTCTAGCTAGGGGCTTGTCAATCTTGTTGATCTTCTCAAAGCACCAACTTTTGGTGATATTTATCCTCTCTATTGTTTTTTTGTTCTCTATGTCATTTATTTCTGCTTTAATCCTTGTTATTTCTTTTCTTCTACTTGGTTTAGGATTGATTTGCTGTTCATTTTCTAGCTTCTTCAGTTGATCCGTTAGTTCTTTGATTTTGGCTCTTTCTTCCTTTTTAATATATGCGTTTAGTGCTATAAATTTCCCCCTTAGCACTGCTTTTGCTGCATCCCATAGATTTTGGTATGTTGTGTTCTCATTTTCATTCGTCTCTATGTATTTAGCAATTTCTCTTGCTATTTCTTCTTTAACCCACTGATTGTTTAGGAGTGTGTTGTTTAACCTCCAGGTATTTGTGAATTTTCGAAGTCTCTGATGGTTAGTGACTTCTAATTGTATTCCATTGTGGTCAGAGAATGTGCTTTGAATAATTTCCATCTTTTTAAATTTATTGAGGCTTGTTTTATGTGCCAGCATATGATCTATTCTGGAGAAAGTTCCATGAGCACTAGAAATGTATGTGTATCCTGGTGATTTGGGATGTAATGTCCTGTATATGTCTGTTAAATCTAATTCATTTATCAGATTGTTTAGGTTTTCAGTTTCCTTATTGGTCTTCTGTCTGGTTGATCTATCTATAGGAGAGACTGATGTGTTGAAGTCTCCCACAATTATTGTGGAAACATCAATTGCTTCCTTTAGTTTTGCCAGTGTTTCTCTCATGTATTTTGTGGCACCTTGATTGGGTGCATAGACATTTACGATTGTTATTTCTTCTTGCTGAATTGCCCCTTTTATTAGTATGTAGTGGCCTTCTTTGTCTCTCAAAACATCCCTGCATTTGAAGTCTATTTTATCTGAGATTAATACTGCTACACCTGCTTTCTTTTGGCTGTAGCTTGCATGAAATATTTTTTTCCATCCTTTCACTTTCAGTTTCTTTGTGTCCCTGTGTCTAAGATGAGTCTCTTGTATGCAACATATTGATGGTTCATTTTTTTTGATCCATTCTGTGAATCTATATCTTTTAATTGGGGAGTTTAATCCATTTACATTCAACGTTATAACCGTGAAGGCATTTCTTGAATCAGCCATCTTATCCTTTGGTTTATGTTTGTCATATTTTTCCCCTGTCTATTAATATCCTTTATTGTACCCATACCGCATCTCTTTAGTACTGAACCTTTCTCCAAGTCTCTCTGTCCTTTCTTTGTTTCTCTGTCTGTAGGGCTCCCTTTAGTATCTCCAGTAGGGCAGGTCTCTTGTTAGCAAATTCTCTCAGCATTTGTTTGTCTGTGAAAAATTTAAGCTCTCCCTCAAATTTGAAGGAGAGCTTTGCTGGATAAAGTATTCTTGGCTGGAAATTTTTCTCACTCAGAATTTTAAATATATCGTGCCACTGCCTTCTCGCCTCCATGGTGGCTGCTGAGTAGTCACTACTTAGTCTTGTGCTGTTTCCTTTGTATGTGGTGAATTGCTTTTCTCTTGCTGCTTTCAGAACTTGCTCCTTCTCTTCTGTGTTTGACAGTGTGATCAGTATATGTCTCGGAGTGGGTTTATTTGGATTTATTCTATTTGGGGTTCGCTGAGCATTTATGATTTGTGTATTTATATTGTTTAGAAGATTTGGGAAGTTTTCCCCAACAATTTCTTTGAATACTCTTCCTAGACCTTTACCCTTTTCTTCCCCTTCTGGGACACCAATGAGTCTTATATTTGGACGTTTCATATTATCTATCATATCCCTGAGGTCCATTTCAATTTTTTCAATTTTTTTCCCCATTATTTCTTTTATGCTTTCATTTTACCTTCTGTCGTCTTCGAGGTCACTGATTCGTTGTTCAACTTCCTCTAGTCTTGTACTATGAGTGTCCAGAATCTTTTTAATTTGGTCAACAGTTTCTTTAATTTCCATAAGATCATCCATTTTTTTATTTAGTCTTGCAATGTCTTCTTTATGCTCTTCTAGGGTCTTCTTGATTTCCTTTGTCTCCCGTACTGTGGTCTCATTGTTCATCTTTAGTTCTTTGAGTAGCTGCTCTAGGTGCTGTGTCTCTTCTGGTCTTTTGATTTGGGTGCTTGGGCTTGGGTTATCCATATCGTCTGGTTTTTTCATATGCTTTATAATTTTCTGTTGTTTTTGGCCTCGTGGCATTTGCTGAACTTGATAGGGTTCTTTTAGGATTTGTAGACCAATTGAAGTCCGTATCTCTAATTTATCAGATCTACAGCTTCATGGAGTACACTTTCTCTAACTAACTAGCAGGTGGCGTCCACGAGCCACCTGTTCTCCACAAGCCAGTTCTCCCCTGCTTAGCCTTTTTGCTGAGTGGGGGAGTGAGTCTTGTGGGGTCCAATTGGTGTACCAAGCTTGCGTGTGTAGTTGGTGTTGCCTGCCCTGTATATGGGGCATGTTTCTGGGCAGTCAGGGAGGGGGGGTGGCTCTAACAATCAAATCTCCCTAGTGATCCTAGAGTTTTAAGGCTGCTGCAATAGTCTAATCCTTCAGTTCGGTCCTGCCACAGTTTGTCTCTGCCACTGACCCACAAGTCCTTGGTATTGGCATATGGCTCCTGAGACTTGCAAGTGGGCCCCTCTTCCAGGCCGTGCACCCCCTGGTCCTCTGTTGAGGGATGACTGTGCTATGTCACAGGTGAGTGCCATCCCCCCAGGGCAGTTCTGGGCTGCTGGGCTGTGTAGGGAGGCTCCCAGTCTACTGAAATGATGGCTGAATGGGGCTTTGTTAATTCACACTGCTCTACCTTCCCAACTCTGGGACAATCAGCTGAGGTTGCAGGGAAGGCTAATGTCCACGCCCAGTTTTGTGGTGTGTGCCTGTTATTTGAAGCACTTCCGTCACACTGGGTTGTCTGGGGCAGTTCTGGGCTATGGGGCTGGTGATGGGCAGGAGTGTTTCCTGTCCACCAGGATGATGGCTGTGAGCAGATACCCCCCTTTTCTTGTGAAGTTGTGGTGTTTAGTGAATTTTCTCAGCCACTGGATTATTGCGTTTTGTCTCAGAGCTCTCCTAGTTCTGCTCTTGACTTGACCTGCCCAAATTGCAGGTCTTTGAAGCTTTCTGTATTGGGCTTCTTAGAGTAATTGTTTTAGAAAAAGAAAAAAGGATTAAAAAAAAAAAAATGGCCCTCCTCAGAGATCTAATGGGTTATTGAAATGCTAAGAGACAAAGCAACCAGGGCCATTAAGGAAAGGTCCACAGGGCAGAGAGATCAGCTTTTCTTCGGGATTTGCATATGCGCCTCAGGGCCTGAGCTCGGGCCTGAGCTCTGCCCTTCCCCCTTCTATGTTCACCAGAACTCCAAAAATCCTCCGCTTTTATTTTGGAGTTTTTCATGTTGTTTTTTTTCTATGCCTGTCTCCTCTCTGCTGGGCTGGCTGCTCTCAGATTCTCTGGTGTCTGGTCTCCGTCTATCTATGGTTGGAGTTTGGATCAGTAGAATGAGTTTCCGATAAGGGCTGCCACTGCAGTTCTTCCTTCTCCTTCCTGGAGCTGACAGCCCCTCCTCCCACGGGACTGAGCCTGGCAGGGAGGGGCGCGGGTCCCCTGGCCGCAAAAACTTACAGATTTCACTGATCTCAGCAGTTCCACGTTTTCATGAGTGTTGTATGAAGTATGCCCAAAGTCAGATTGCTCTGTGGTGTCCAGTCCACGCAGTTCCTGGCTTTCTACCTACTTTCCTGGAGGAGTAACTAAAACATACAGCTCACCAGTCTGCCATCTTGCCGAATGTTGGCTCTTAATAATTAGGGAAACTGCTCTGAAAGGTTGTGGCCGTTTCTGGTTTAAATTCAACAAACACGATGCTGTTTTGACTACTGTGGCTTTATAGTTGGCTTCAAAGCCAGGAAGTGTAAGTCATCCCACCTTGTTTTTCTTTTTAGAATGTTTTTAGCAATTCAAGGCATCTTTTCCTTCGAAATTCCACTTCTCATAAAAACTTTGTGAATTTCCTATGAATTTTATTGGGGTTCATTCCATTAGAAGAATCACCCCCATGTAGCTTTTTGAGACAAGCTCTTTTCCACCTTTGGCTTCTTGTGATGCTGTTGTAGGACAGTGCCCTTAAGATTCTTACACCCTCAAGCTCTTTAGAAGAATTTAGGTATTACCTTAAATGTTTTGGAGGTCTTAAAGGGTTTTACAGGCAGTGTCTTGGCTTCATCTTTAGAGCATGTTTTCCTAACAGCACCCTGGATTTGATCTTGGCCATTTCTTCATTTTAGCATCATTTGACATGTGGAGATCCTGTGAATGAGAAACAGATTTTCATCCCACTAAATCCAGGTTCCTTTATGTTCAACAATCTTCTTTTAGCTCACCTCTCTCTTCTATTATTTTTCTTTAAGTTGTAATGTAGCAAGAATCCCTTTTCCTCCACTTTTCAGTATCATTTTCTTCATTTGCCTTTAATCCCTTACTGTCAGCCACTTCAACAGCCATCAGACCTCAACTAACCATCTCTTTGAGGCCCTTTTGTTTTTCAGTCATCCCCTTCCCTGGGTGCTTTCAGCTTCTCCCCCCCTCCTGGTCCCAAAGCCACTCCTAGATATTTTGCAGGTTTTATTGTTATTAATGATGGCACCCCAAATTTATTATCAGTGTCTATGCCAGCAATTTACTGCTGCCTAGTAAACCACCTCAAAACTTAGTGGATCAAGGCCACCACATTTATTTTGTTCATGAAGGTGCAATTTAGCCAGGTCATTTCTTATCCACTTAGCATCATATGTGTTGACTTGAAGACTTGGGGCTGGAATCCTCTCAAGGCTGGTTCACTCACATGTGTGGCAGTCGGTGCTGGCCTTTGTCTGGGACCTTGGCTGGGGCAGGCAGCTGGCTCGTCTAGGGGAGGACTCCCCAGGTGGCTCTGGCTTCCTCACAGCTTGGTGGCTTGGTTCTAACGGCAGGTTTCCCTCGAGAGTCAGGTGGAAGGTATCACATGTTTTGCCTAATGTTGGAAGTCATGCAGCAGTTTCACCACATTTTATTTGTTAGAAACTAGTTCCTAAAGCCAGTCTATTCCAATGGGAGGAAATCAGTTCTCCCTTTTCATGGGAGAATCATCAAGGAATTTGTAGACGTGTTTTAAAACCACCAAATCCACTGACCTTTTCTTGTCAAATGATTATTACAACTAAAAGAAAGTGACTCTTCCCAACTCAGTACAACTGAAATTCCAGCAAGTTTTGTTGTTGTTTGGTATGCTCCTTATTTTGTAGCTAGTATGAAGGATTACTAGATAGCACTATTGAATTAAGGCATTTCCTAGTTAAAAAAAAAAAGTCTGGATCATCCCACTTAAGTTTTATACTGCAAAATGTGATTGCTCCTTAACTCTGAGAAACATTTCTCTTTGGAATACTATTCAAATTAGCATAAAACTTTTACATTATAGCATTAGAATCCATATTGTACAAGATTCATTAATTAGAGTCTTATTTTCCAAATCTTTTTCTGAAAGCCATTTATTGTCTCAGACCCAAATGACTCAATCTGATGTGAGTACCTTTTGTCCTTAAACTGTCGTTACAAGTTATGGGGCATTAGGTTGGAGAAGGGAGTACTAAGAATCTTTCTGCCTGAAGATGACTTCCAGTCATTTTAAGAAGGAAAGACATATGAAACAATCATAAGAAAATGAAAGACAGTATAAAATCAAGTACAAAATTGTGTGGCAAAGATGATGGGGGTAAAGAATTTATTTTTGTGATTCCTTGTGTTTTGAACCTTGTTTCTGATTTTCTGTGTAATTTCTTGTGTTTTAAACCTTGTTTCTGTCTAAGAATCTATGACAGTACAAATAATATTTTATTGCAGTTGAATAGATTTCAAATTTGATGTTGATGTGAGTTAGACTTTTCAGCCTACTTCCTTCAATAGCAAATTTTATTATTTTTATTCATGCAGATTGATGATCCCACAGCAAAACTTGAAACTGCATCTTCAAAATGTCTATATCTAGATGGAAAAAATCAAGATCTTCGACTGGAGGTATTGTCTATGAGAGCAATAGAAAAGAAATGTAAAAACCTAGAGAAGAATAAAAAGAAGTTGGAACAGGAAGTAGTAAACCTCAAACGTCATGTAGAAATGAATATGCTAGAATATGGTCAAGTAGAAAATAAACAGGAGATTGAAGAGCCAGACAGGAGGTAGTAGAAAAATTAAAAGAAGTCAGTCTGTTTTTAAAGGTTAATTTATTTGTGATGTGCTTTGATGTGTGACATTGTAAATTATATTTTGGATTTATACCTTGTGTAACTTTCCTCTGCTTCCCTTACAGCAATTTGTTTTATAGATTTCTAGAAGGAAGGTGGCACTCGGGTCTCACTTTAAGTATTTCAGTTTCCACCATTATCACTAAATTGGTCTTTAGGAATAAAGATTCTCATTAGAGATCACTTGATTATTAAGACCAGTTGGCATAAAACAAGACCATTGGGGGAAAAATTATGATTTAAAAATTGTACTATACTTTTGGGTTACTCTTAAGTGATATTGCTTGTTAAAATTTTAAATTGATTTTATTTTTCTTTGATTTATCAGATTACATAAGCACCAATATCAGAATGATTTGACTTTTTTAATAGTTTCAGTGTATGCAGCTGACATTAATGGTAAATATTTTAAACTTTAGCTTTTCTCACATATTTAAAATTGCTTTCTCAACCATTAATTAAAAAGACTAGAAGAAAAAATAGACTAATTATTCAGGTTATAATTATTTTTATTATGTACTCCTTTAATTTGCTTTAGATACAAGCAGCATCTCAAGAAAACTTAGAGTAGTTAAGGGAGAATAATAACGCTTCAATAAGAAGTGAGATGGAACTCAGAATAAAAGATTTAGAATTTGAACTTTCCAAAATGAAAGCTTCCCAAGAAGCTTCTAATAAATCAGAGTTGGAAACATACAAGCACCTGTATCTAGAAGAACTAACAGTTAGAAAGTTGTCAGACAAACTAAACAAGTAAGTCAAAATGCAGGATCATGCAAAATGAATTCAGCTCTTTAATTTGCCTCTAAAGTATAATTTTTAGTTAGCTGGGTTTATGAGATTGGTAGGAAGTGAAATCTAGCTTGACAGTATAATTTGGGGAAATTATGTCAGTAAATGAATTTACCTATAAAATGTTAGTCTAGGATAGTTTGTATCCCCCCTTTGTTTGTTTTCCTTTACATGGCACTATTATTACTTTTCCTTAATATTCTCATATAGTAAGACTGGTATACCAGTATTAAAGCAAAAGTGCTTTTTTGTATTTTTTTAAATTAGAGATGTAGGTTTACAGAAAAATCACACAGAAAATAGTTTCCCTCTATCCCACTCTTATGCAGTTTTCCTTATCATCAACACTTAGCGCTCGTGTGGTTCCTTTGTTATAATTGATGAATCAATATTATTATAATTACACTATTAACTATTGTCCGTAGTTTACATTAGGGTTCACAATTTGTGTTGTACAGTCCTGTGGTTTCTTTTTCAAATTTACCCTAATAACGTATATACAACCTAAGATTTCCCCTTTTAACCGCATTCAAATATACGATTCATTAGTGTCAGTCACAGTGACAGTGTTGTTCTACTGTCACCATCTGTTACCAAAACTTTTCTATCACCTGAAACAGAAACTGTACCAAATAAGCATTAACTCCCCATTCCCTACCCCCACCCACCTCCTGGTTTCCTGTATTCTAGTTTCTGACTCTACGATTTTTTTTATTCTAATTCTTTCTTATCAGTTAGGTCATACAGTATTTGTCCTTTGGTGTCTGACTTATTCCACTCAAAGTGATGCCTTCAAGGTTCATCCATGTTGTTGCATTATCAGAACTTTATTTGTTTTTATGGGTGAATAACATTCCATTCTATGTGTATACACATTTTGTTTTCTGTTCATCAGTTGATGGACACTTGGGTATTTCCGTCTTTTCGCAATTTTGAATAAAGCCACTAAGAACATCGGTGTGCAAATATCTGTTCATGTCTGCTTATATATATATATATATATATATATATATACACATACATATATACACATTTTATTGAGATTGTTCACATACCATACAACTATTGAAAGATCCAAAGTGTACAATCAATTGCCCATGGTACCATCATAAGGCTGTGTATCCATCACCAAAATTAATTTTTTTCTCAATTTTTAGAACATTTTCATTACTCCAGAAAAGAAACAAAGACAAAAAAGGAAACTGAAATCCTCCCATACCCCTAACCATGCCCCCCTTCATTATTGATTCAGTTTTGTTCTAGTACATTTGTTATTGTGGCTGAATGAATGTTAAAATACTACTAACTGTAGTGTGTATTTGCAATAGGTATACATATTTCTTTCCTATATGCCTATTAACTTCTAGTTTTAGTATCATAATTTGTTCTAGTTCATGAGATTTATAATGTTTGTGTAGTTAATTATAGACATTGTCCACCACAAAAGTAACTGTTTTATACATTCCCATCTTTTAACCTCCAACTTTCCTGCTGGTGACTTACATGACTCTGAGCTTACCTTTTCCACCACCTTCACACACCTTTCAGTACTGTTACTTCTTCTCACAACATGGTACCATATTAAAGGAAGTATAATACAATGTTTCTGTAAATTATAGTCTCTAGTTTGTTTTGATTGTATTCCCCCCCAACCCCACCCTATTTTTGACACCTTTCAATGTTGACATTCATTTGCTCTTCCTCATGTAAAAACATATTTGTACCTTTTATTATAATTGTTGAGCACCCTAGGTTTCCCTGAGTTACAAAGTCCCAGTCTTTATCCTTCATCTTTTGTTCTGGTGTCCCACATGGTCCCAACCTTCCTCTATCAAACATATTCACAGTCATCTTTGTTCAGTGTACTTACATTGCAGTGCTACTAACTCCCAAAATTGGTTTCCAAACCTCTGATTCCTGTCTTTTCCTTTCTGTCTGCAGTGCTTTCTTTAGTGTTTCCTGTAGAGCAGGTATCTTGTTCACAAACTCTGTCATTGTCTGTTTGTCAGAGAATATTTTAAGCTCTCCCTCATATTTGAAGGATAGTTTTGCCAGATATAGGATTTTTGGTTGGTGTTTTTTCTCTATCAATATCTTAAATATATCACCTTGCTTCTTTCTTGCCACCATGGTTTCTATTGAGAAATCCACACATAGTCTTATCAAGCTTATTTTGTATGTGATGGATTGATTTTCTCTTGCTGCTTTCAGGATTCTCTTTATCTTTGACGTTTGATAATCTGATTATTAAGTGTCTTGGCATAGGCCTGTTCATATCTATTCTGTTTGGGGTAACTGCACTTCTTGGATCCGTCATATGTGATTCATAAAAGATGGGAAATTTTCATTGATTATTTCCTCTATTATTGCTTCTGTCCCTTTCCCCTTCTCTTCTCCTTCTGGGACACCAATGACATGTACATTCTTCCTTTTCATTTTCTCCTTAAGTTCCCAGGGACTTTGCACATATTTTTCCATACTTTTCTCTATCTGATCTTTTGTGTGTAGGCTTTCAGGTGCCTTGTTCTCCAGTTCCTGAGTGTTTTCTTCTGCCTCTTGAGACATGCTGTTGTATGTTTCCATTGTGTCTTTCATCTCTTGTGTTGTGGCTTTCATTTCCATAGGTTCTGCCAGTTGTTTTTTCATACTTTCAATTTCTACATTATGTATGTCCAGTATTTTCATTATATGCTTCATTTCTTTTGCCATATCTTCCCTAAACTTTTTGAATTGAAATATTAGTTGGTTCAATTCCTGTATCTCAGTTGAAGTATAAGCTTGTTCCTTTGACTGGGCCTTTTCTTAGTGTAGGTTGTAGTTTTCTGCTGTCGAGGCATCTGGTTTCCTTGTTTACCCCAATCAAGTTTTCCCACACCAAAACGGGCTCAGGTCCCAGAAGGAAGCAATATTCAGTATCCAGTTTCCCTGAGGGTGTGTCTTAGAAAATTGGTACACCCTGTGATGCCCCAGGTCACTGTTCTTTTGTGCCCGGCAGGTGGCACCTGTCAGCCTGTAACTCCAGAGTGGTGTAAGGTGTGGCCCATGGCTGTTTTCCCCCAGGCTCTGGGGTCTGGTTCTGAATGGAAGGCAGTTAGTAGAGCTGGGCCCCACCCCTTTCCTCTTAGGGAAGATAACCCTCCTAGGGAGAGTTCATTAGCATTTGAATAGATGCCACATGTGCCATCTCCACTCTTGTCTGGGTCAGAGCATTGGGAACTGAAAATGGCTGAGGCTTTCTCCACTGAGCCAAAACAGGGACAGAAAGCCCCCTTCAGGGCCAGTCCATGGCCACTCTCCAGCTCTCCAAGGTCAGTCATCACCCAAAGCCTCTGTCTGCTTTTTGGAGCTTCATAACTCATAGGAAGCAGTCCATGCTTTTTAATTAAAACCCCAGTTGGAGCTCAGCTGAGCTATATTTGCTTGCTGGGAGAGAGCTGCTCTGCAGAACCATGGGGCTTTGCAGCTTGGGCTGTGGGGGGAGGGGGCTCCCAGCTTGGATCCATAGTTTTTACTTACAGATTTTATGCTGCGATCTCATGCATTCCTCCCAATTCAGGTTGGTGTATGATGAGTGGATTGTATTTACTTACCACTGGGATCACCACTTTAACTTACAAGCATTTCAAACCAAGGTGGCCCTCTGGCAGTGGAAACAAAGCCAAGTATTAAGTATTGCCTGCACCAATAGAGATGCAGTGGGGTGAGAACAGCCCCAGGTACAAATGCCACACAGTCTCCAACTGTCCTTATCTAGACTGCAGTGGTTTTCATGAGTGAATGCTGCTTAAGTTTGTTTAGGTTTTCGGTTGATTTCCAGGGTACTGAAAAGATTTTTTTTTAAATTCAGTTTTTTGAGATATACTAACATACCATATAATCATCCACAGTGTACAATCATTTATAGTACCATCATATAGATTGTTCACAGTACATCAACTGTCCACAGTACCATTATGTAGTTGTGCATTCATCACCACAATTTTTGAACATTTTCATTACTCCAAAAAATGCAAATAAAAATAAAAGTAAAAAAGAACATCCAAAATATCCCATCTCCCCATTCCCCCTATTATTCATTTAATTTTTGTCCCCATTCTTCTACTCTTCCATACACTGGGTAAAGGGAGTATGAACCATAAGGTTTTCACAGTCACAAAGTCACTTCATATATAGTTATGCAATTGTCTTCAAGAATCAAGGCTACTGGGTTGCAGTTCAACAGTTTCAGGGATTTCCTTCTAGTTATTCTAACACACTAAAAACTATAAAGGGATATCTATATAATGCATACGAATAACCTCCAGAACGACCTCGACTCCATTTGGAATCTCTTAGCCACTGAAACTTTATTTTGTTTCATTTATCTTCCCTCTTTTGGTCAAGAAGGCTGTCTTGATCCCACAATGCTCAGTCCAGGCTCATCACTGGGAGTCATGTCCAGCATTGTCAAGGAGATTTACAACCCTGCCTGCCAAGATAGCTTCGAGAGGCCACATCTGAGCCACAAAAGAAGTTCTCTGGGGGTGACTCTTAGGCACAATTATAAGTAGGCTTAGCCTCTTCTTTGCAGTAACAAGATTCATGAGGGCAAGCCCCAAGATCAAGGGCTCGGCCTTCTAAATTGGTAGTCCACAATGCTTATGAGAATATCAGGAATTCACAAGGTGGGGAAGTTTAATATGAAATGATTGTTTTTGACAATTTTGTCCAGCTTTATTTTTGAACTTCCTCACTCCATCATGGTGAAAGTAAATCTTATTTTTAAGATTCTCACTCCAAGCAAAGAAATTTAATCAAAATTAATTTAGAGGGGCTTGAAAACGTTTTAAAATTCCATTTCCATTCAAAGGCATCAAGTGTCAGAGTTTCACATATTACCTATGTTTATTAATTACTTTTAGTAACTGATAGCATTTTTTAAGATATTCATTATATATTTTTTCACATTTGAAAGCAAATACTTAGTTATCTTATTCCAGCTAGTTTTGAAGTTATTTCTCAATGTAAATATATTTAATAAAATGTTAGAATAAAGACATAACCTTTTAGTTGAAAAATATAATACCCTGTAATACACATGAAAATTTGAATAGTTGATATATTTGAAATTAGTTTTATCTCTATACCAATTCTCTCCTTTCCCTATTCTTTTAGTCAGGAATATATTTTCCTTCCTTTCACAACAGAACCATGTAAATGCTATGTTGCTTTCTGAACTATCTCAGTCTTGCATCAGCATGGTAACAGAGTGGATGTTGCAAAGCCACCAGAGGAGGAGTGGGTGGGAGGGTGCTTCTTTCTCATGTAAAATAAGCTGGGAGAGCTCAGCATGAATCTCTTACAGTTTTAGAAGCAGGTGTGTGACTCATCCCAGGATACCTGGAGCCTGAGAGGAGGACTTGTAAGCTGCTTTGGCTGAGAAAGGGAAAAGAATGGCTGCTATGCTGGGACCAGTCTGCATTGAGTATTTGTTTGCTTGAGTCTTTACAGAGGACCAGATGTTAATTGAGCACCAAGCAGAGACAGTGAACCACCGGGGGGTGGGGAGGGAGACAAGGTTCATTTTTAGATTCTATACAGAAGAGCCTCCTAGAGGTGTGAACAGACCTCAGAAAAGGATACTCCAAAGTGGGTTTCTCAATTCCTTAGTAGTTTAGAAGAAAGACCACCAGAATGGAGAACCTTTACTCCAGTCAAGGGAACTGCAGGTGGAATAGTTGTGGGCATAGAAGAGCCCTGAAAGAGTGAGCTTTAAAATACCTGCCAGGTCCAGATTGTTCAGTACAGTAGCATCAACCAGATAAGTATTCAGGCACCCCCTACAGTTCTGATCCTGGCATGGTCAAAATCCATGATTAGCCAGCCAATGGAGGAGGGGTGGAATTAGAGGCAGGGAGGCCAAAAAGGGCCTTGCCCACCTCCCTCCCTTACCATAAGTGGCTGGCCTGCATCATGCCCTAGCTGATTTAACTCTGATTTTTGGTGTTTTTATAATCATATGGATTGGAGAGTCTGTTTCAGTGCTTTGTGAGTTAAACCAACACCAGGACTTATTCTTTGACAGCCATATTTTCCACTCTGGGCAGAACAACATTACCTTCTGATAAAGGAATATTGGGAGATGAAGATGTGTTCTGATTATATTAATAGGTTTTTGTTTGAATACTTTTTGGTGACATAATGTCAGTGGTATGATTCTTTTCAAAATCTAAAATATTTGTGTAATATCATAATCTTTATATATATTTATGTGAATATGTCACCTTAATTTTATAAAACTTATATTGACTTGATATTTGTGTTTTTTATATGAATTTGTACTATATATCTAGTCTTCCCCGTTAAAATTCCTATGCAATTTTGTCATGATACTCTAGTTATGTTCTTTTTTCAATAATCATCAAAATTAATACTGTTAATACTGAAAAAGTTAATTTCAAAGACAACATTTTTGTATATTAATCACCTTATTATACTTTTATTACATGACTCAAAGAATGGTTGCTTTATAGTTTAGGTCAATATTAGGAAAAGCCAGTATTTTGTTTCCAGTTGATTTAATGTTTATTAGGAACTTATTTACTTTGCCAAATAAACCCAGTTTCTGTCTTCACTCCATTCATTATACATACACATGCATGCACAGTTTTATGCTAAGTACAAAGAAGAGCTATAGGATTCTACGAGTGGCATAATGACATACTGGCATTGGAATCACAGGACTTGGTTTCAAAACATTGCTCATTGGCTGTTTTACAGTATGTATTCCTATGTTATCTTTAATTATAAAGACATGTTGATATATTTCATCAACAAAAATGAAAGTTTTCTTCAATTTCCTCTAAATCATCAAATGTTAGGATACAAGAGCTGGAAGTTACCAAAGAGATAGCCTAATTCAGCAGTCTTATTAATCTGGGTCTATAAAATTGTATGAAAAAAACATCTTTGCTTTCATTAACTATCAGCATTTCAAAACATCAAGTATGAATTGGAGGAAGCAAATCACAGTAATATTAGTGTGATGGTTAGGCGCATATGTCAGCTTGACCAGGCGATGTTACCCAGGTGTCTGGTCAAGCAAGGACTGGCCTAACCATTACTGCAAGGACATCTGTAGCTGCTTAATAAACCAGAAGGCTGGTTTATTAAATCATCAGTTAACTTACTGCAGCTGTGACTGATGATGTCAATGAAGGGCATGTCTTCCACAATGGGAGAATGCAGTCAGCTGGACTTAATCCAAGCAGTTGAAGACTATTAGGCAAGACAGACAGAGGAAATTCACTTCTTCAGCTGACCAGCAAAGCATTTCCTGAGGAGTTCATCAAAGTTACCTGTTCATTGCCCGAGCAGTTTGTCGAACACGTTCATCCGAGTTGCCAGTTTGCTGCCTGAGGAGTTCATCAAACATCTTCATTGGAGTTGTCAGTCTGCTGCCCGCCCTATGGAATTTGGACTCATGCATACCCACAGTTGCAGGAGACACTTTTATAAATCTTATATTTATAGATATCTCTTGATTCTGTTTCCCTACAGAACCCTTAACTAATACAATTAGCATTACCTGTGACACATCTCATTGGGGTGAGTCCAGATTCTTGATAAAAAGTAGAAAGGAAATTTGAGGATGAATAATTGATTTGCAATTATGATGTTAATATATAAATATATCAGGCTAATATTAGTAAGTTTGCCGAGAAAGGAAGAGTTTGCCAGAACAGTTTGTACAGCAAAAAATGAATAACATTGAGGAACACAGATGGTGGTGTAAGTTGGAGTACAAACAAAAAGAAAAAGAATGAAGTTGGAATAAAAACAAATAAATTTGGATTTTATTTTCTGCTTTCCATGTAACCATTCTTTTAATTACTATATGAGCAGAGGTGTGTTTAGTCCTTTCAGAGTAATAACTCCAAATAACGCAAGGTTAAGATAATTTATCGAGAGGATTTTTTCAGTATAAATTTCTCCATGGTCATTAATAATTGTTAATAAAGTTGGATATATTTTACCCTTGATCTCAAAGTGCCATCATTTTAGCCTACGTGTTTAGGCACTTTCTTGCCTGCTGTGACACATTTTCCAGATTTTTTATCTTGAGATCAGTAAAATGGGTCTCCCTGGGAGTGGAATCAGCTGAGAGGCAATTTCTGATGGTCTTGATCAAAGCATAGTTCAATATTATATTTTTAGACATTTGGGAATCTTCCACTAACTAGTCATTTGATGATTGGTAAGTTATGTATCTTTTCTGGGTTTCAATTTCTAAGTTATGGAAAGTTAATACATGTTTTAAAAATTGCTTTGGAAAGGGACACATCCTTATTTTAACTCTACATGGATCTGAATCTACAACATCCTTTTGGCAAAGTAGAGGCCACTGAAAAACAAACTACTGAGGTGTACAAGTGCATTTAATATGTGACCAAGTTGTCTCCAAATCTCTGCTGCTTTTGCTTTTCACATAAAGCTGGACAGCTGTAGATCTGAATGCAAATTAAGGGAGGACGATGGCAGCCGAGCTTGCTGCAAGCCTCAAGAAAGCCTTTACTCCCTGACCCTATGCCTTGAGGCCCCAGATTTGATGCCTGGACCTTGGGTGCTCTTTAGCTATGCTCTGGCAGCTCATCCAGAATGATCAGGAACAATCTTTGAAGATGGATTCACAGCACGAGATTCTCTGGTGGAGGGAACTACATTTGTCTGTGACGATAACTCAGGCTGCCTGACGAGTTCTGGTGCAGCCTGCACCACCTTGCAGTGAGGGTCTGGGCAAAGCACTTTAAATTTATCCTCAGTTTTCAGATCTGTAAAATGAGAATGTTGGATTGTGTTATCCTCAAATTCTCCTCTAGATTTCCTCATATTCTCAGTTTTCAGAAATCAACTTGGGCATCTTAATTAAAGGAGATGATAGGTGGAAAAAGAATCATAAAAAAATGAAGTAATCTCAGTATATGTTTGTTTGAATTCAAGGTCAGCATTCTCTTCCTTTAGAAAGCACTTAAAAAAACATTGCAAACATAGTAACTGATTGTAAAAATTTAAACAGAAGCATATAAAAAGTGAGTAACTGACTTTCAATCTCACTGAAATTAACCACTGTCAAGTGTTCCCACTTCACACCTTCCTCCATGATCATAAACAGTTATATACACATACATTCATTTTGGAGCGTGAATCTGTCCTGTACGCAGTAGATGAGTGTCCGGTTGTCTTCAGTAAGTCACAGGTTACAATGTGCCCCTTTCGTCTGAAGCCCATTCTTCCCACCTGTTCAAACACACTCTTCTGGATTTCCCACTAGGAAATCTGTTTTGGATTTCCCTCCTCTGATAAACACCTATCTTCAAGTTGGTACTGCCTAGGTGAGGCAATTTAGAATACATGTTTTATATTTTGACTTTAGATGTAGTTCAGGCATAAACTCTAGGCCACTTAATAAAATTAAGTAAACGTTTTACTTGTAAGCATTAACCATAAAATAGTCATCAAAAGAAATCATGCTTCATTTTTCTTCTAACAGAATTTGCTCTAAAATGTAATTCATTAAAATAGGGACAATTATTAGAACCCATTCACTAGAGTTTAGTTATTGTTAGTCCTGGAAGAACCTTATGAAATGGCCTGTCCTATAAAGTTGGGCTTCCACAGAGGTTCTTCAGACAGTGCTGTAACACATTTAATCATTCTTAAAAGTAATTGGTTCTTACCTTTTGAAAATCACTCCTCTCTTTGGAAGAGATGAAAGTTTTTGGATACACCTTACAGTTCCCTTATACATCAAGAGGAAGATACCTTCTCTGAAGACAGGCTGCTGGCATCCAGGGTTCCTCTGTCAGATCAAGGCACATGGTCAGCGTCTGTTGGTCCTTTGCTCTCAGGTTTCACTGCCTTCAGCTTCTTGTTCCAGTGGCCTGAGCCACTGGGCTTCTGTGGGTCCTCTCAGCTTCTCCGGGGCTTTTCTCTCTAACTTCTCTATCAGTTTTTTTCTTTTACCCCCTCAAAAAGAACTCCATTAAAAGGATTAAGACCCACCTTGAATAGGGTGGGTCACATCTCAATTGAAATAATTTAATCAAAAGGTCCCACTCAAAATGGGTCTGCACCCACAAAAGTGGATTAAAAGAACATTGGCCTTTTCTGAGGTATATAACACCTTCACACCAGCACACACACACCCATATTTTGCTTTTTATTCAACTTCAAATACTTCTTCTTAGCTGGCAAGGTATCAATTTATGATTCAAGAAACAAAAAATTTAACATGAGATAGGAAATGAGACCCTGGATCATACAGGAAGAGTTTTTAAAGGTTGTTTCTTCACTATAGGACTCTTTCAGTCCCAGACTTAAAGCTTGATTATTGAGAATTGGATAACATCCTAAATGGCAATATTTAGAGGGGATCCTAAGACTAAGTGACCCCCAATCCTTTCCCTTTTCTATCCTTACAATGCTTAAAATATCCACAATTAGAATCAATTTCCAGGGTATAAAACCATAGAGAAACTACACATATAAATAAAAGCAAAGGACTAAGATACATAACAAATTTGCTTGGAGTAAGATAAGGCATGAAAAGAAGTTTTCAAAATTACATTTAGAATTTTAAACAGGTCTAGAAGGTGTATCCACAATAATTTAACAAAAGTCATAACATGCAAATAAAGTAAATCAGTGACTTAAGACTGTGTGATAAAAAACAAAATCCAACTATGGACTATTTACAAGAACTATCCTTAAAATCAAGAAGTTAAAAATGATGAATAAAAAATACAGAACACAATTGCCAGCAAGATAATTATCTATAGCAGGTAAGTACATACATACAAAACTTTAGATCAATCTCAGTCATGTAAATAGATACAAAATCCTACCTAAAAATTAGCAAATTGACTACCAGAGTTCTAAAAAAAAAAAAAACATGTCATAGACAAGTAGAATTTTATTTCAGAATACAAAGATTTTTCATTATAAACAAAGCTAGTAGTGCAATTGATTTATTTAGTAAGTCACCTCAATTGCGAAGTATTTGGAAAATTTTATATTATTGCTGATTTTTTTTCAACTTAAAGTACAGAGTTTATTTGCAGAAAGAACTCTTTTACCAGCTTGGGTCTGGGATCTAATGGGATTTTTTTTTTTTCTTTATTAGAGAAGATATGAGTTTATAGAACAATCATGTATAAAATACAGGATTCCCATACACCACCACCACCTTGCACTGGTGTGGAACATTTGTGACAACTGATAGCACATTTTATAATTGTTCTAGTAATTAAAGCCCATGGTAAAATTATGGTTCACTGTGTATGTAGATTCATAGATTTTTAAAAAAAGTTTAATTCTGTTACCATATATACAATGTAACATTTCTTTTTAAAATTATATTCAGTTATATATTTCAGTGCTATTAAGTGCATTCACAGTGTTGTGTTACCATTACCATCATCCATTACCAAATCATTTTCATCATTCCTAATAGGAACCCCATACATTTTTTTAATTCAATAAATTTTATTTTGAAATAAATTCAATCTGACAGGAACAGTTGCAAAAACAGTACAAACCCCATACACAGAACTCCATCATACCCTGACCCCCCTCCCGCGATACCCTGATCCACCACCATTTCTTTCTTTCCCTCCCTCCCTCCCTCCCACCCTATCTAGCATCCATCATCTATTGCTCTGTCCTCTGAACATATGAGAGCAAGCTGCACACATCTTTGAACAAACAATATAATTCACATATACCTTTCCCATGAACAAGAACATTCTTTTATGCAATCCCATTAAGCGCAGCTAAGAAGTTCAAGAAATTCAACATTGATACAAAGCTTACATTCTATATTTCCTTTTTTTTTTTTTTTATCTTACATCCCATCTGTGTCCCTGAGCCTCCTTTCCTCCATCCTTAGATCCCATCCAGGATCATCCTTGGCATTTAATTGGCATCTGTTAGGCTGTCTTTTTTTATTTTCAATTGTGGAAACATATATACAGCCTAAATCTTCCCATTCCACCGCCTCCCTAGCATCCCATTAGTGGGATTAATCGCATTTAGAATGTTGCAATGCTATCAGCTTCCCACCATCCATTTCTAGAAGTTTCCCTTCACCCCAAACAGAAACCCTATACTCATTTCTTAGCTCCCCATTGCCCCTTCCCCCACTTCTCAGAACCCCTACTCTACTTTTCATCTCTATGGTCATATTCTCTGATACTTTCTTTGTGTTTACCATGGGGCTTAAATTTAACCTCTTAAACATATAACAATCTTGTTTTTCTTTGATACCAACTTAACTTCAATAGGACACAAACTATGTTACTATACTCCCTCATTCCACCTTTATGTAGTTCTTGTCAAAAATTACATATTTTACATTGAGTCCAAAACCACTGATTTATCATTACAATTTATGTATCTTAGATCCTGTAGGAAGTAAATAGTGGAGTTATAAATCAAAAATACAGTATTGGTATTTATATTTACTATGTGATCTTTACTGGAAATCCTTATTTCTTCATGTAGTTTCAGTCAATTGTTCAGTGTCCCTTCCTTTCAGCCTGCTCAACTCCTTTTAGCATTTCTTATAGGACTGATTACTGGTGATGAAGTCCCTCAGCTTTTGATTATCTGGGAATGTTTTCAGCTCCCCCTCATTTTTACCCTCCAGGTGTTTGTGAATTCTCCAAGTTTCTGATGGTTATTGACTTCTGATGGTAATTATTCCATTGTGGTCAGAGAATGTGCTTTGAACAAATTCATTTTTTTTTAATTGAGGCTTGTTTTATGTCCCCACATATGGTCCATTCTGGAGAAAGATCCGTGATCAACAGAGAAGAATGTGTGTCCCCATGACCTGGGATGTAATATTCTACATGTGGCTGTTAAAATTCTCTATGTATCTCTCTCCCTTCTTTGTTTCTCTGTCGGGAGGTCTCCCTTTAGTATCTGAGGTAGGGCAAGTGTTTTATTAGCAAAATCTCTCTGCATTTCTTTGTCTGTGAAAAATTTAAGCTCTCCCTGAAATTTGAAGGAGAGTTTTGCTGGATAAAGTATTCTTGGCTGGAAATTTTTCTCCCTCAGAATTTTAAATATGTCATGCCACTGCCTTCTCACCTCCATGGTGGCCACTGAGTAGTCACTACTTAGTCTTATGTTGTTTCCTTTGTATGTGGTGAATTGCTTTTCTCTTGCTGCTTTCAGAACTTGCCCCTTCTCTTCAGTATTTGACAGTCTGATCAGAATATGTCTTGGAGTGGGTTTATTTGGATTTATTCTATTTGGAGTTCGCTGGGCATTTATGCTTTGTGTATTTATATTGTGTAGAAGGTTTGGGAAGTTTTCCCCAACAATTTCTTTGAATACTCTTTCTATACCTTTATCCTTCTCTTCCCCTTCTGGGACATCAATGAGTCTTAAATTTGGATGTTTTATTTTACCTGTCATATCCCTGAGATCCATTTTGATTTTTTCTATTTGTTTCCCCATTCTTTCTTTTGTTCTTTCATTTTCTGTTCTGTGGTCCTCGAGAAGGCTGAGTTGTTGTTCAGCTTCCTCTAATATTGTATTATGAGTATCCAGAGTCTTTTTAATTTGGTCTACAGTTTCTTTCATTTCCATAAGATCTTCTAGTTTTTTTATTTACTCTTGCATTATCTTCTTAATCATCTTCTAGGGTCTTCTTTATGTCTTTTATATCCTGTGCCATACTCTTCTTCATGTCCTTTATATTCTGTGCCATACTTTTATTGCCTGTCTGTAGTTCTTTGATTAATTGCACCAAGTACTGTGTGTCTTCTGATCTTTTCAACTGGGTGTTTAGGTTTGGGTTCTCCGTATCATCTGGTTTTATCATAAGCTTTAAGATTTTCTGTTGTTTTTGGCCTCTTGGCATTTGCTTTACTTGATCTCTAATTTGTCAGCATTGCAGCTTGGTGGCGTACACTTTCTCCAACCAACCAGCAGATGGCATCCTTGAGTCACCAATTCCCCTCAAGTCAGCTCTCCCCAACCCTGTCTCTGTGGTGTGCGGGGATCTGACCCCCATGGGGTCCACTCGGTACACTTGATTTGGGTATGCTTTCAGTGCTGTCCATCCCGAATGAGGGGCATGCATCTGAGTGATTAGGGAGGAAAGGCAGCTTTAATAATCAAACCTCCCAGGTGTTCCCAGAAATTTAAGGCTGTTCTCTGCCACTGACCCAAAAGTCCTTGGTATTGGTGTAGGTTCCCTGGGATTTCTGAGTGGTTCCCCCTTCCCTGCTGTGCTCTTCCAGGACCTCTGCTGAGGGAGGGAGGGCCATCCTATGTCACAAGTGCGTGCCAGCCCCCAGGGAAGCCCTGGGATGCCGGGCTGTGCAGGGGCATTCCCAGCCGTCTTCAAAGATGGTTGAATGGGACACATTAACTAACCCCTTCCACACACCTACACCCTCTGAGGTCCAGGACAATCAGCCATGGGTGTATTCAAGGCCACTGTCCACGACTGATATTGTGGCATGTGAGCGGTGCTGTGGGAAAGACTCCCTGTCACACTGGGTTTCTTGGCACGGCTCTGCTGGGTTCAGCCTTGGGCAGGAGTGCCCCCACCAGTCAGGGAGATGGCTGCAAGTCGTGCATGTTTTTTCTCCTTTTTAACCTATAATTCTTGACTGGTAATGAGGAGGTATGGATGTGTTCCCCCAAGCTCTGGGGTCTGGTTCTGAATGGAAAGGGCCCAACCCCTTTCCTCTTAGAGAAGACAGACCCCCCAGGGGGGTCATTAGCATTTCAATGGTCTCTCTCTGCTTGTGCTATCTCCACCCTTCTCTGAGTCACAGCAGAGGGAACTGAAAATGGCTGGGGCTTTCTCCACTGAGCCAAAAAAGAAACAGTCCCCTTCAGACCTAGTCCAAGGTGACCCTCCGGCTCTCCAAGGTCAGTCATCACCCAAAGCCTCTGTCTGTTTTTTGGCAATTCACACCTGTAGTGAGCAGTTCACACTCGCTACTTAAAACCCCAGTTGGAGCTCAGCTGAGCTATATATGCTTGCTGGGAGAGAGCTTCTCTCTGGCACCACAAGGCTTTGCAGTTTGGGCTATGGGGGAGGGGGTCTCATGACTTTGATCTGCAGGTTTTATTTACAGATTTTATGCTGTGATCTCAGGCATTCCTCCCAATTCAGGTTGGTGTATGATGAGTGGATGGTCTTGTTTAACCCCCTGCAGTTATTCTGAATCATTCACTAGCTATTTCTGTGTTTTTCAGTTGTTCCAGGGGGACTACTTAGCTTCCACTCCTCTCTATGCTGCCATCTTCCCTCTCTGTGTTCCTTAGTATTTTTCTTATCTTGAATAAGCAGTTCTCAATTTGAAATATCTCTGAAGGGCCATCCTTCAGAGATTTTGAATTCCAGAATTCCTTTGCTGCACCTGGGCAGCAGTTTAGCTTACCCTGCTTTCTAGGCTCCTTGACAGTGTTGTCCCGGAGGCACACCCCAGTAAGCTCCTATCGTGCAAATCTCTGTCCTGTATTCTGGGGTATTTGACCTTGAATCTTTGAATCAGAAATTCTGATAATCATATCATTCATGACTATTGAAATCCAGCAGGGAAAACAAGTTGCATGAAGCTTGAGGAGTCAGTGGTTTGATGCAAAAAGCAACTATTTGTGAAATTTCTAGTAGAATTGTGCCATCAAGATGATGCTTTCTTCCTGAAGAGCAGCTGCCAGGGATCCTGGACTCTTCTGTCAGATGGCAAGGCACATGGCAGTGTCTGCTGGTCTCTCCCTTCTCTTTTGGGTTTCCTTGGTTTCCCCAATACATTTTAAGCCTTAACTTCCCATCCCCTATCCCCATCCCATCCCCTGGTAATAAAGTTTTCCCTATTTGCAGATGACATGATCCTATACATACAAAATTCCCAAAAAAGCCACAACAAAGCTATTAGAGCTAATAAATTTAGCAAAGTGGCATGGTACAATCTCAACACAAAAAAATCAGTCTGTATCTATACACTAGTAATGAACAGTCCAAGTAAGAATCAAGAAAAATATTCCATTTACAAAAGCAACTAAATGAATCAAGTATCTAGGAATAAATTTATCTGAGAATGTAAAGACTTGTACGCAGGAAACTACAAAACATTGCAGAAGAAATTAGAGAAAACCTAAATAAATTGAAGGACATTCCATATTTATGGATTGAAAGACTAAATATACTTATGTCATACATATACCCAAAGTGATATACACATTCAATGCAATCCTAATCAAAATTCCAATACCCTTCCTTGCAGAAATGAAAAAGCTAGTCATCAAATTCATATGGCATGGTAAGAGGCCCTGAACAGCCAAAACCATTGTGAAAAAGAATGAAATTGGATGAGTCACACTCCCCTATTTTAAAACTTATTCATAGCTACGGTAATAAAAACAGTGTGGAACTCACACAAGGACAGATATATAGACAATGGAACAGATTTGAGAGTTCAGAAACACAAACTCATATCTATGGCCAATTGATTTTTGACATGGGTACTGAGTCCACCTAAGGGAGAAAGAAGTTTCTTTAACAAATGGTGATGGGGAAACTGGATGTCCACCATAAACAAATATCAACTTATATGGATCAAAGACCTAAATATAAGAACTAAAACTGTAAAATTTCTAGAAGAAAGCATAGCAGAATATCCTCAGGACCTTGTATCAGGCAAAATATTCTTAGACCTTACACCAAAAACACAAGAAACAAAAAATGAGACATCATAAAAATTAACAAATTTTGTGCATCAAAGGGCATTATAAAATTGAAAAGACAACCTACAGATTGGGAGAAAACATTTGGAAGCTATATATCTAGTGTTTACTATCTGGAATAAATAAAGACTTCCTACAACTCAACAACAAAAAGTCTAACAATCAAGTAAAAAATAGAGAAAGGATTTGAATAGACATTTTCTCTATAGCCAAAAAGCACATGAAAAGATGCTCGATATGATTAGCCATTAGGGAAATGCAAGTCAAAACCACAATGAGATACCATTTCACACCCACCAGAAAAACAGAAATAGAAAATAGCAAGTGTTGGAGAGGATGTGGAGAAACATGAACCCTTGTGCATTGTTGGTGTAAATGTAAAATGATGCAGCCACAGTGAAAAACTGTGGCAGCTCCTTAGAAAGTTAAACATGGAATTACCATACGACCCAGCAATCACACTTCTAGGTACATACCCAAAAGAACGGAAGTCAGGGACTTGAATAGACATTTGCACACCAATGTTCAAAGCAGTATTATTCATAATTGCCTAAAATGGAAGCAATGCATGTGTCCATCAGTAGATGAACAGATAAACAAAATGTAGTACACAGACACACACACAAAGGGAGATCATAAATATTTGTCCTTTTGCGTTGCCTTATTTCTCTCACCATTATGTCTTCAAGTTTCATCTATATTGTAGCATTTATCAGAATGTCATTTGTTTTACGGCTGTTTAATATTCCCTTGTTTATCTATACCTTGTATTAAACTGACAATTGGTTAAAGAACCGACCATAGCTAAGCATTCTGCAAATAGCACAGGTTTGAAATCAATAAATGGAGTAGAAACAAAAAGCGAGCTGAAAAGAGACAGGAATTTATTTGGCTCCTTGGATTTAAAAAGCACTAAGAAGCACATATGTATTTTATCCCTACTCCACAGAGGAAAATGATACAGTTTAGGGAACACACTTCTAAGCTTGGAATTAAGCCCAAAGAAGAGTCCTCTGCCCACCTAGAATGGGGCAGTCAGAGCCTCTCGCCCAGGCTTTTCTCTCCTTTGGATTCTACAGCCTCGCAGGTCCCTGGTGCTCCTCCTATTAGATGCTGTCAAGCCTTTCCAGTCCCTTTTATAGGCCCTTCTTCTTTGCTATCTTTTCTTGTTGAAAAACTCTGAGGATATGTCCTTGGTTCTTTTAGCTTCTTTCTGCATTTCTCTATCATCTGTAGGGTGACAATTTCTTAGTCCCTCTGGCCCTTTCTATTCCTTCCACCTGTAACTGCTGTGTTTTCCTAGCACATGTGGTTTATCTGTCTGTAATATGCTGCTCCCTAATTTGTCACTCCCATGTCTGCGTTCTCCTCCCGTGATGAGTTCCACAAAGCTTACCTTGAAAACCTTTGCACCTCTGGGACTAAATGGAATGCTGTACAGAGAGGCACCTAATTCATCTTCAATAAATGAAAGAATACTAGGGATTCACTAGGTTAATTACCCTCATTCCCTCACCATCAGGCAGAGCCCTGGAAGAGATGGACCCGATTCTAGGTGGAGGGCTAAATAACACTACAGAAAACAGGGAGTATTAAGTGACTTTTTCATCACTAGAAATATTGTAGAGGGTAAAACAGTAAAGGAGACATTCTTTAACAGCCTGATGAAGGTCAACGAGATTGCACACGCTGGACTTTGTGCAGGTGGCCTGGGCATCCGCGGGAATCGCACGTGCAGGGATGCCCACTGCAGAGGCACCCATGTGCTATTTTGTTTAGCAGACTTGCTTGGCTATGGCTATTATGGGCCTAGACGTTCCAGAACTGCGAAGTTCCATGTTGGGATGTGTGAGGATATTGGGTATGGACCCGTCTAGCCCTGATTCTTGGCTTGAGGGATGGTGAAAAGCCGAGGGACAGGTTAGGTGTCTCCAGAACTCATGCTTCAGCCATGAATTGAATTTACTGCTTCGGAAGGAGGAGGAGCGATCCATCGCCGAGCTCTGGCAGCCCGCGCGGGGACAGTGGGTCGTGGTACCTCCTTAGGGACCAGGACCTGGGCAAGATACACAGGACCGCCAGCCGCGGCAAAGTGGCCAAAGTACAGCACATCCTGTTGCTGGGGAAAAACGGGGGGAATGATAGAGACAAGATGAACAGGTGATGGGGGCCACGCAGCGGGTGAGGATGGGCCGGCAGGAGGGGGCGGCAGGAGCCGGGGTGCAGCCTGGACCCTTCTGTCCCCCGATGGCCGGTCCCCTAAGAGGTTGTCCCCTGAGGAGCTGTCCCCCAAGAAGCCATCTCCTGTCACCTGAGGGGCGTCCCCTGATAGTTTATCTTCCCAGGGGCTGCCACCAAGAGTCTGTCCCCCAATAGTTTATCTTCCCAGGGGCTACCCCCAAGAGACCATCAAACCTAGAGGCTGAGCTCCTTCCCTCTGAAGACCCTCAGTGCCTGGGACGGGGAACTTCACCTGCGGTCTGGTGCCCACATAATCAGTGGCTCTCAATATAATCACTGAGTGGTTGTGCTTTCATCACTAATCAATATTAGAACATTTTCATTGCTCCAAAAAGGAAAAAAACCCATATCCTTTATACCTCCCTATCATTGATAATTAGCATGTGATAATTAGCATGTGATAATTACCATGTGATAAGGAAATGGAGGCACAGAAAAGCTGATAGCTAAAAGTCACACAGTTAAAATAGAATTCAAATCCAAGTTGGGCTGAATCTAAAGGTCATGCTCTTTCACTGATGTAGTAAGTAATATGTGCTAATATTAAACTTCAAAGACAATAAGTTTGTTTGAAGGCCTAGGAGTAACATACTCTTTAATGTCTACAATTACACTAAAAATTGTACATCTTGAGACAGTGACTATAAGTTCCTAAAAAGTCCTCTTACTTTTATAGGACCGCTCTGTATCTGGCTTGTGCCAGTGGCCATGCAGAAGTGGTAACTCTCCTGGCAGAGCCAAAGTGCCACCTGAATATCTGTGATGCTGAAAATAGGACAGCTCTGATGAAGGTATGTACTGGCCAACAGTTTCACCATGAGCTGGATTTGACTTAAATACTTGGGATAAAAACAAATTCATATAACTAATCAGTGAAATATTTACTCTTAATTCCTAGAATTTGAGGTCTATTTCTCCCTCTAATCCTAACAGGCCAGCCAGTGCCAGGAGGAGGAATGTGCAACCATCCTACTACACCATGGTGCTGACCCAGACATCACAGACGCCAGTGGCAACACCGCTCTCCACTATGCTGTCCGTGGTCAGAGCGTAGAAATAGTAGAGAAACTGCTCTGCCACAAGGCAGATATTGTGGCAAGAAATAAGGTATAGCTCTGCCAGCTTCATTTACAAAATATTTGAAATAAATTTCTTTTAATATTGACTAAGTAGGGTCTATTTTATATATCTGGTTTGGAGACAGGTTTTATTAAAATAAACTAGGCAAAAGCATTTCACAATAAATAGAATTCTTGCTGCTATTGAGAATCCCTGCTTTATAATCAATGTTTATATAAAAGTGATTTATATCTCAGTGACCAAGCTACTTGTATTTCCTCTTCAGAGAAATGTATTTTCATATTTCTTGCCCATTTTATAATTGGGCTGTTTATACTATTTTCATTGAGTTGTAGGATTTCTTTATATATGCTGGATATCAGTCTCGTATCAGATACATGGTTTCCAAGTATTTTCTCCCATTGCATTGGCTGCCTCTTTAATGTTTGGACAAATTCCTTTGAGGTACAGAAGCTTTTGATTTTGAGTAGTTCCCATTTATCTATTTTTTCTTTTGTTGCTTATGCTTTGGGTATAAGGTCTAAGAAGTGCCCTCCCAATACTAGGTCTTGAAGATGGTTCCCTAGGTTATCTCTGAAGAGTTTTATGGTACAGTCTGTTATACTGAGATCTTTATTCCACTTTGAGTTAATTCTTGAATAGGGTGTGAGGCATGGGTCCTCTTTCATTCTTTTGGAAATGCCTATCCAGTTCTCACAGCTGATTTGTGGAAGAGACTGTTCTGTATAAGTTCAGTGGATTTTGGTGCTATAACCAAAAATCAGTCAACCATAGATCTGGGGGTCTATTTCTGAACTCTTGATTTCATTGCATTGACTAATATGTTGATCTTTCTGCCAATACCATGCTGTCTTGACCCTTGTGGCTTTATAATAGTCTTTAAAGTCTGGAAGTGTAAATCCTATTTCATTCTTCTTTTTTTAGAATGTTTTTAGCAATTTGAGGCCCCTTTCCCTTCCAAATAAATTTGATTACTAGGTTTTCCAAGTCTTCAAATAGGTTTTTGAAATTTTGGTTGGAATTGCTTTGAAGCTGTAGATCAGTTTGGGTAGAACTGACATCTTAATGATGTTTATTTCGTCTTCCTATCCATGAACATGGAAATTTTCTACCTATTTAGGTCTTTTTTAATTTCTTTTAGTTAAGTTATGTAATTTTCTGTGTAGAGGTCTTTTATGACCTTGGTTAACTTTATTTCTAGGTACTTGATTTTTTAAATTGCTATTATGAGTTGAATTTTTCTTGAGTGTCTCTTCACTAGGTTATTTCTAGGATATAGGAACATTACTGACTTGTGTGAAATAATCTTCTATCATGCCAATTTACTGAATTTGTTGAAGCTCAACTACCTTCGTCCTCAATTTCTCAGGATTTTCCAAGTATACAATCATACTATTTACCAATAATGACAGTTTTACTCCTTCCTTTCCAATTTGGATGCCTTTTATTTCTTTGTCTTGCCAGACTGCTCTGGCTAGAACTTCTAGGACAACATTGAATAATAGTTTTGACAGTAGCCATCCTTGTCTCATTCCCAATCTTAGGGGAAAAGCTTTCTCTCTCTCATTATTGAGTAACTGTGCTAGCTGTGGTTTTCTCATATATGCCCTTTATCCTATTGAGGAAGTTTCCTTCAATTCCTATCTTTTGAAGTGAATACTGTCAAGTGATTTTTCAGCATCTATTGAGATGATCATTTGATTTTTCTCTTTCAATTTGTTAATGTGTTTATTACATTATATAAGATTGCATAAAGAAAATAAGGGAACTAGAGGTCAGAACAATTGAATGTGAATGCATAAGAAGAAGGAATGGTGAAAAAAATCAAACAATTTGAAATGCATCTCATGGAAATGGGTGCTCAAATATAAGAATTATCATGTCCCAGAAAGAGAAGAGTAGAGTAAACAGATAGGAACAGTAATTGATGACATGGCTGAGAAAAACTTCCCAACCCTTCTAAATGACATCAATATGCACATCCAAGATACCCAATGAACTCCTAATAGAGTAAATCCAAATAAATGCATCCCAAGACATTTACTAATCAGATTGTCAGAAGAAGACAAGGGGAAAGTTCTGAACACAGCAAGAGAAAAGTGATTCACCACTTACAAGGGAAATCTCATAAGAATGAGTACTGACTACTTAGCCGGCACCAGAGAGGTGACAAAGCAGTGGTATGACATATTTAAAATGCTGAAAGACAACAATTTCCAGGCAAGAATTCTTTATCTAGCAAAGCTCTCCTTCAGAATTGAGGGAGAGTTCAGCATTTTCACAGACAAACCAATGCTGAGAGAATTTGTAAACAAGAGACTTGCCCTGCAAGAAATATTCTAGTGAGTCCTCCTGGCTGAGAAAAACAAAGGAGAGAGAGGTCTGGAGAAGGGCACAGAACTGGAGAGTATTAGTAAGGGTAACTGAAAGGAAAAAAAAAAAAAAAAGAAGGGGAAAAATATATTTGACAACTAAAAACCAAAGAATAGGATGGTTGATTCAAGAACTGCCTCCACAGTAATAACACTGAATGTGAATGGATTAAACTCCCCAATTAAAGGATAGCAATTGGAAGAATGGATTAAAAAGTATGATCCATTTATATGCTGTCTACAAGAGACCCATCTTAGACCCAGCAACACAAAGAGATTGAAAGTAAAAGGATGGAAAAAATATTCCATGCAAGTAGGAGTCAAAGAGAGCAGGGGTAGTAGTAGTATCAGACAGAATAGACTTTAAATGCAAAGATGTCATAAATGACAAAGAAGGACACTATATATTAATAAAAGGGGCAATTCACCAAGAAGAAATAGTAATCGTAAATGTTCATGCACCCATTCAAGGTGTTCCCAAAGTATATGAAACAAACATTGCCGAAACTGAAGGGAGCAATAGATGTTTCTACAATAATTGTGGGAGACTTCAATACCCCACTCTCTTGTATGGATAGACTAACCAGACAGAGAGCCAATAAGGAAACTGAGAATCTAAACAATGTGATAAATGAATTAGATTTAACTGACGTTTTTAGAGTGTTACATCCCAAAGTAGCAGGATATACATTCTTCTCTAGTGCTCATGGAACATTCACAGGATAGATCATATGCTGGGGTACAACAAGCCTCAATAAACTTAAAAAGATTGAAATTATCCAAAGGACATTCTCTGACCATGATAGATTGGAACTAGAAATCAATAACCATGCAGGGTGAATTTCTGAAACCTCACATAGTATTAACCTCTGCTTCTTATATTCTTTTCCTTAAAAGATGTTGTATAAAGCATAAATAGTTGAAAGTCATTTTTCTTTTGTTTGACTCTCCTTTACCTTGCTTATTTTGAATAATACTGACATTAGATTATTCCTATTTGACTATGACTCCTTCCAGATATTCTGGACTCATCATTTTTTTTATCTTTGTTCATTTCTAGTATCTTAAAGATGTTTTTATTTTTAATCGGTATGGGCAGAGAGCAGGAAAATAGCTTTAATTAAATAATCTTCCTTCAATGAGACAAGTTGTAGGTGGGTGATAAAGAGAAAAGAAATGGGCATTAGATGCACTGAAGACTGAGTTTAATTCCTGGTTTTCCTACTTCTTAGGGTTGTGACCTTGGGAACATTAGTTATGATCACCAAATATGTTTCCTTATATGAAAGGGAGGATACTAATACATGCTTTAGTGGTGGTTGTTAAGTTAGAATACACACACACACACACACACACACACACACACACACACACACACACACATATTTATCTATATGGCATTTACTTCAATGCCTTCCACATGCTCATCAGCATGATTAATGTAACTACTATGACCGCAATTATTACCATTTTAAATATTATTTTAAGTCTGCAAAGCTTTCACTTATCTCACCCATAGTTGAATTTGAATTACAATATGTTAACTGTATCAGAATAGGGAAGAAATGAAGAATTTTTCCTTTAAATCTTCACCTACTTCAGATAAGTAACCTCAATATAGCTCTTTGTCCATCAAGGGACTTTAAATTATCTACTACTAACACCACAGTGGGACAAGAGGATTCCTTTTGCTTTTTCCCTTCCTCAAAGCCTTGGAGGTAATTTACGATAATAACTACATGAGCAACCAAGGCGTTTATGTCTGTTACTGTCAGTAACTATTCACAGGGAAGATATTAAGATTTAAAGTGTTGGGGACGATTAAGGTAGCATGTATAAAATCCACCCTCAGCGATGCCGGAGATATGCAACATGACCGCTAGGGCTGATGTAACAACAGTTTAAGTTGCCCTCAGCCTTCTATGGAAGTGATAGCCGTTTGCGCCTAAGATTCACATCTAGAGTGCTAGCTTTACTATCCCAGCAACAGTAGCCACCAATCCTGTGCTAGCCTTACATCTGCCATCCGCCCTAGCAACAGCAGCAGCCAATCCTAGGCCGCCACCCATTCGTACTAGCCACTCCCTCTACCTTAGGGTATATATACCCTGCCTCTTCAATAAAGTTTTGCAGCTTGATCAGAAACCTGTCTTGCTGTCATTCCTCGTGTCTCTTGTCCCATACCATTCCTCCCTCACAGGATTTGGAGCTTCCGTTGAACGTCCCGCCAGCCGGGACATTAAAGTATATATTAAATTAGCTTTTTCAGTAGTTTAATTAAAGTTCTTGGGGGTGAAGTCATCTTTCTGTTATTTTAGAACAGCCCTCATGTTTGCTGTGAATTTTGAATCAACAAATGCACTATGTCTTCTTCTTCAGAGAGGTATTGATGTCTCTTTTTGAGATTCCCGTGGATGGACTGTGGAAGAATATGCTCTTAGTGGCTTTAATATGTAAGCATTTACATTATATATCAGTTATCACTAATCAGTGATGTTTAAGATAATCATATCTGTTACCAACAACACTGGTGAGGCGGACTTTATAGTTTGGTTGAGGATGTCTTAGAGTGGCTGTGAGTTAGTTCATGACAGCAGCCAGAAACCACATTAGAGGGAAAGTGCATTGTGAGGCTAGACAAGTTAGAAGGAGCAGTGAATGCCACATTCTTGATGGGAAGAGGTAAGGCTCAGGATTTTTAAGACCTTTACTCTTAGTGCTCCTAACTTTTTCAATTTTATTCCAAGTATAACCTTTATGCACAGGGTACAAATAGGGTCACATCTTTGATTTTTCTACAAAATTATCTGAGTCTTGAAATGTCCAGGTTTGCAGAAAATCCTCTATTTCCCCTTGAGACTATCTCCTATCCCCACCCCATTGAATTTTCCAAGAACCTAGTGGGATTTACTAAGTCCAAAAAAGACAATCTTCTTTCACAAGTCAGGTGGAGTAAAAAAAGGGCTTTCTAGTGTTTCCATTGCTCCTATTGCTGCAGTGTTGCTTTTAAAGTCTGGCCCTACAGTCGGGTCATGACTGACCTTTCCTAGGAGGATGCCTTTGCTGATCCCGACCCCTCCCAGGCTTCAGTGGTGACCTACACTTAGTCTTCACAGTTACAACCTTTTTTCAGTTCACGTGTGCTCATATGCTCAGCCATTGCTTCCTGAGCACCAGCACCCTGCCCTGGCTGCTGGGCCTTCTAGCTTGAGCTGCACACTTAGTAAGCAAACTGATATTCCCCTTCCTCTCCCCTCAGTGTATTGTGTGGAGCCCAGATCATCACGGTGAATTACCCTTTGAGGCCCTAGTTTGCCTTTTCTGCCAGCAGACATTAGTGGGAACCCTTCTGATTGCCAGAGAGGTTCACATAATCCTGCAGGAAGAGATCCGAGTTTCCTTTCATCTTTGCTAAATCTGCACCCCAAGGCCCCTTTAGTCTGGTGGAGCACCTTTACTTAGGGTGTTGAAAGTCCCACATCATCCCTTCCCAGAGTCCTAGTGGGTGCTAACTTCCCTTAGATTCCATGATTAAGGTCAGTCCCTCAAGTGATCTGTTTCCCGTAGTAATGAAAATCTCCCAAGGTCTTCCATGTTCACCTCAACTTTTCAAAGCTGGCATACAACTTTTCAAAGCTGGCATAACTTTCAAATCCAGCCCCACAAGGTGGTCATTTGGCCAAATTCTCTGACTCTATGAGAGGTTAGTCGGTCTTAGGAGAGCTAAGTCTCCTTCACGACACTTCAGTATCCATGTATTAAAGAACAGTTACATCTTCCAAGACAATTGGAGATGAACATGGAAATTAAGCATTGTTCTAACAAAAATTAGCATTTGGTTTGGTTACGAATGAACAGGAGTCCAAGCCAGGTCTTCACATCTATTACTTTTCTGACCTTGGTGTGACTTAACTACAGTAATAGCAGCCAATTATGTTATCTAATTTAATGAGGTAGTATATTTATACTATAGCTATATATATTTAAAATTTACATAGTAGCTATGATGCTCTGTAATTACAAACCACAAAGAATAGAGCAGCTAATATCCAAAATTAGGTCTTAATAACATTTTCTGAAAATGTCATTATTTGTATGTTTAAACTTATGAGAAATCCACATTGGGTTTTAGTTGACATTCCAAAATAGTTTCAGCAATAAAGTTCAAGACAAATTATTCCATTCCTTCTCCACTTCTGTGTGCAGTGTTTGTATATTAGCCCATTAAATCCTCATAATACTTGGTGAAGCGGCACAGTAAGATCCCTGTTTTGTAGAGGAAGACGCTGAGCCTCAGAGCTGGGACTTGTCTAAGAACAAATAGTTTGTGTTCCAGGGCTAGGCCTGCTGCTGAGTGTGGGAACATTCCACTGTGCCCCACAAACTCCTGCTAATTTACTGCCCTCATTTCAGGACCACTTCACCTTAATTTTATTTTTTACTTCTTTAATTAATGCATAATAAAAAGTTTGCAGAGCTTTAATTTTGAAGTATATGGTGTAATTAAAGTTCTGCATTCTTAGCTCTGACATCATCTGAATCTTTTGAGAATCATTTAATGTATATGATAAATGTTCTTTATATCATCATTAAAGTGGTAATATTATCCAACTTTTTAATACACAGCATTCACCAACTGATTTCTGAGCATAAAGAAGAAAAGCTACCTATGAATTCCTCTCAAAATAATAATTCAGGGAAGACTTCTCACAGTGGAATTACTCCATGTTTCTACCATAGAAAAAGAAAATCCAAGCAAGAAAGTTTTGATATAATGAAAGAGCAATTTTAAAAATCAATGTGTAGGGCTCAAAGGTGGTGGCATAAAGAGGAGTGGAAGCACTGGCCTTTCCTGTGTGCATCCCCTGGGGTCTCTGGCCTTTCCTGTGTGTGTCCTCTCTTCCTCTCTTGCACTGACCTGCACATGGTCCAACCCCAGACACAGGAACCAGCTGAGGCCCCTCCCCAGGCCGGCAGCTCCCTGGTCATGGGCACCTGTCTCCTTGTGGTTCCACAGGGGGCATGGCTGATGCCAAGCACCAGCTGCCCCATCCGTGCCCTCTGCTGCCCAGGCAGTGCACACTGCCTCTTCCCTAAACTGCCTACTCATCTGTTTATTTTTATTTTGCTAAAAAGTCTACTACAAACAAAATTTACTGAGCTGATCTTTTAGAAACCTAGGCAGGACCACACGCCCTTGGCTTCACGTCCATCCCCAGCCCTCGGTTCCACTGTAACAGCCTCAGGATCATGACAGTAAGTGCTGTGGACAGGTTTGAGTTTTAGAAGCGTCCTTCAGACATGACCCCAAGTAGATGATATGCACCCGGCAACATAAAATAACCACCAACATGGGGGAGAGGCGGGGTGGGGCAGGAAGCGGAAATCTCATATTTCTGCACAAGCGGAGCCTTGTCATCAAGTCGCCCAAAAGCAGCTTCACTGCTAATTAAAGAAATAATTCCAACAAAATGAGCCTCGACCCCCAACCTCCCATTACATAAAGACATCAAGTCAATGAGAGTCGTCCTACTATAAGAGCTGAAACTATAAATGATCTCACAGTCAACACGGGAAAACATCTCCACAATCCTAGAGCAGACAAAGGTTTCCTAGATAGGGCATGAAAAAATGACAACCGTGAAGGGAAAAAAATCAATAAATTGGCCTTTATCAAAATTAAAAATTGCTCTTCTTCAAAATAGACATTATGAAAATGAAAAGTTGATCCCAAGAGTAGGAGAAAATGCAATCAATGTATCAGCCGAAGGACTTGTGTGGAGAATACATAAAGAACATCTACGATTCAATACAGAACAACTGACCGAGTAAAACAAAGACTCGGACAGATGGTTCCCACCACAGGACATATGGTGGCCAAGAGACATGAAAAGGTGCCCCACATCTTCAGTCATCGAGGAGATGCAAATTAAATCCACAGAAGGAAATGGCTTCACACCCGCTGGAAAGACTCACACCACCAAGTGTTGGCGAGGACAGGGTGGCTGGAGCCTCCCTTATGGCTGGGGGAGGACAGAAGGCTACGGGCTCTTTAAGGAGCCACTGTCTGTCTCATATTTAAACATCCATTCACTCTGTGACCCAGCAATTCCACTCTTAAGTTTATACCCAAGAGAAATAAACAAAAGATGTTTGTTCACACAAAAATCTAAATACAGATGCTCTCAGCAATCTCATTCACAGTTGCCCTAAGGTAACGCCAACTCACACACCCCTCTCCTGTGAGTAGAGAGACAGGTGCTGGTGCACCCGCGCGGAACTCTCCTCGAGCAGAGTAAGAGATGCCCGGCACAGAAGGGGCACGCGGCAGTGTTCTGGATGGTGACAGCCGAGGACAACCGATCTGCAGGGTCAGGAAGCGGCCATGCGGGCAGGGCAGGGAAAACCTCCGAGGGCACAAGGGAACTCTCCGGAGAGACAAACGTTTGAAATATGTCTACATTCATGGAGTTGAGCCCCTAAGAGGTGTGCATTTTACTCAACACCATAATTATCCCTCAGTGAAAAGGTCTTGGAGGGCAAGACCTCCATTTTGTGCCATGTTTTGACTTTTTCTTTCATGATAAGGAACGTCCATGACCTCCTTCTCCCCCCAGCACTTCAGAGAATCGGGAATTGGCTGTCCACCGAGCCTGAGCACAGATATTTTTGAGAACGTAAAACCTAACATGTGGGCACGTGCACGCCCGCATGAGGCGGGGAGGGGCTGCTCAGACTCACAGCGCCAGCTCAGCCGCCACTCCTTGTCTTCCTCGTCGGTCTGGTTTAGGACGGCCACGATCTGGGAGAGGCTGGAGAGCAGGTGATGGTGGCACCAAGGCTTGAGGAAGGGCCTCACCATCTGCCAGTAGAGGACCGACGCATTGTAAACCAAAAAGTAATACCTAAGACGCAAGCAGACGGAAGGCTGGAAACACATCAGAATGCCAGACTGTTGGGGCTGCAAAATCCAAGGCCCCCCCCCTTCGTTTCCCTCAGAGCCCCCTTCCAGGAGGGGGTCTCGGGTCCCCCTGCATCCCTAGCAGATGGCAGCGGCCACGTCTGAGGTCCTCTGACCCCAACGGCCTGAGCATGGGGACTGCAGAGCCCTCTCCCTGCTTGGGGACGCTGCTGGTGGCCCCACTTGCACCCCAGCTGCAGTGACCTGGCCACAGGCTCCTAGCGACTTCAGCTGCCTCCTCACTCACCGGGGTGCCTGAGGCTGCCAAGGGCCCATGGTCTGGTGATGGACAGACAAGGACAGGCAAGCAGAGGGGGAATCGAGAAGGGCTTCTGGGAGGAGGTGGCCTGAGAGGGCCCAGGTGGGAGAGGAGTAGGGTAAGAGAGGCGGAGGGACAGAGGAGGGGGGAACATTCAGGAAGAAAGCTGTTTCCTGTGGCTGAGCCTGAGTGCAGTGTGGAGGGGCCGGAGAAGTGGGTCGCCAAGGCAGGGCTTTCTCCAGGGGCACAGCAGGGATGGGGGGGCTCTCAGGGAAGGGGGGATAGAGGCAGGTTGGCCCTCCCGACTGTGGGGTCCCTCAGTGGCGCGGGGCTGGCTCTGCCCACTGCAGTCCTCGGGAGGTTGAATGTCACAGGCCACAGGCAGGAGGGTGGACACAGGGCGGCAGGGCCCAGGGCGGCTTTACTCGGAGCCAAGGTCCTGGGCGGCTCTTTCTTCGAGCTTTTCCATGGACGGAGGGAAGAGCGGGGTGCTAGGAGCCATGCAGCCTCTGCCACCCCGGCCCTCTGTGCCGACGGCCCCTATCCCTGCCTGGAGGGACGCTCACGTCAGAGGGGCAGCTCCTGGGGCTCCCCCCGGAACTCGCCAAGGCCTCTTCGCTCCAGTCCCCTAGTCCTGACTCCCCTCCTGCTCGTGGGCCCTGGGACGCTGGCTCCCACACCCCTCTAACGGGGCGCCGCCTCTCCTCTCTCTAGCCCCCTCGAACCCCGGTGCTGACCCAGCCAAACGAGAGTGTTAAGAGGCCGGGACGTGCAGTGGCCTCGGGCCGCCAAAAAGGAGGCTGATGAGGAAAACAGACTCTAAAGCTTCCTACAAACACATACCTGTGACACAAACCCTGCTGAGCCCAGGGGGCGGCGGACGGGCTTTCTGTGACCCAGCCCAGATTCTGCTAGACAACACCCCAAGACAGCGAGGGGAACCGCCCCCCTGCCCCAGCCCAAATAAAGAGAATGGCTGGTAAATTCTGACCCTAAAATGCTTCCTGTAATTAGTTAGGAGCAGCCATTCCACGATACCTACCTCGGTTTCCCTTTGGCAAAGTTTATTGCCTTCGTATACTGAGTCACACGATTTTCAAAATCCTCCTATAACAAAAAGGATTCGGTTGAGTTTGCCACTGAATCGTCACTTTGGTGAGCATTAAACCTCCCGGAAGATTGCGGCGAGGGTTTGCAGCCGCCGTGGCCGAGCTCCCGGGCACAGGGGCCTCTCCCCATAAGGTCCCTCACCAGGCAGCGGGCTCACCGGGCAGTGGCCACTACAGGGTGCTGGGGAGGTCAAAGGGTCATGCCAGAGGCCTGTCCGGTGGCACGACTCGAGAAAACAGCATCGCTGGGACACGACGGCTGTGGTGGTCTGGGGGCTTTATGTTCTTAAAGCAGACCCCTGCCTGTGGGTGGGACCTGTGGGTGGGACCTTTGATGAGGCTATTTCAGTTGAGGCTGCCCCAGGAGGGTCTTAATCCTCTCACTAGAGTGCTTTATAAGAGGGTGAGATTCAGAAGCCAAGAAAAACACACAGAAAAACAGAAAGAAAGCCACAGCAGCGGAGGAAGAAAGCCACAGAGGAGCAGCCAGGGGCTGACAGCAAGGGAGAGCCCCTGCCAGGGCCCTGGCCACATGGCAGGGAGCCGGTCTTTGGGGAGAAAGCATCCCATGAGGATGCCTTGATTTGGACATTTTCACAGCCTCAAAACTATTCGCTTGTAAGTTAATAAATCCCCACTGTAAAAGGCAACCCAGTGCTGCTATATTGATTTCAGCAGCTTCAGCAAACGGAAACAACTGTGAAAATGAACTGAGGTACTTAACTCTATTTTGCTAAATTGCCTGCTCTTGGGAGCCATGGAATGCTGAGGAGACTCGAGGCCATTTTAGGGGTAAAAATATACTAGGGTAATTACGTTTTCATTTTAGAGTGGGGAACTAGCAAAGGCCTGTAAATTATTTCACTAAAAAGATTTAAATCATACACATAAAGGCATCATCATCCAAAGTAACAAGAAAGGGAAATCGGGGGGGAAGGGGCCGCGCTCACACTCCTGCGGCGGCGGGGAGCAGGGGCCCCTCACCAAGTTGTCAGCCGACTGCGGGGCGCACAGCCGGGCCCTGCACAGGTGCGCGTGGCCAGAAACTGCGTGAAGTTACATCTGGGATGCAGCCCTCGCTCACTTCCGGCCGCCCATCTGCAGGAGAACACGGCGC